>NC_056727.1:1254581785-1254621785 GCF_019279795.1 Protopterus annectens
GTCAATGACAACTCATAGTCTTAGTCCTCTGTACAAACTTCCTTTTGATAGGTGTGGAGATAGAGAGAGAGAGAGACTACATTGGGTGAAGGTTAGAGGTAAGCTTGTGTGTGTGTGTGTGTGTGTGTGTGTGTGTGTGTGTGTGTGTGTGTGTGTGTGTGTGTGTGTGTGTGTGTGTGTGTGTGTGTGAGTGCATGCGTGCAGAAGGTGTATAGTGGGTAGATGAATTATTACCCTCATTCATTTACTTCTGCCATTGCCAGTATTTTTTGTTACTGAATGCAGATAATGTCAGAAGTGAACGAATGACAATATTTCAATGTGAATGTATACTGAGTGGTGTTCCTTGAGTGAATATAGTGGCTGAGGGAGAGGGATAACTGGTAGGTATGTGTGGGTAGATGCATGATTATGATATGTTGTTGCTGTGCAAGATTGCACTATAGTATGGAGTTAGTGTATACCTTTTCACAACTGTTGTGCAATCTCAGAGTTGGCATATGAAAAGTTGTGAGCATATGGGTCGGGAGTGCAAAATCCCCACATGGAGGTGCACACTGGTTCCCCCTGCAGAAAAGGATTATACTTGGGCTTCAATAATGCCTACACTAAGTGTACACTTTTCTGAGGGAACAGACAACACAGGCGTAACTCACTCCTTCTTCCTCCTAATTTTAGTTTTCCTACATTTTTTCCTGCAGCTTTAAACATTGACAGGGATTCATAAAGGTTACCACAAAGTGTAGACTACATGTACACTTAGTGTAATCTTTCTGAGTAACTAGAAAGCATAAAAATGTGGTAGGGATGTTCTTGAATACATATTGTGTACACTTAGTGTAGGCTTTACTGAATCTGGCTGTGTTTGTTTTTTTAGGTTCATAGGTTGGTACTAGACTATCGGCCCAAGGGCCTAAGTAAGCCTAGCCAACAAGGTTCCCTAGCTTATGCCACCCAAGAAAGTTAATTTCCTGTGCCCCCATTGAGCAGAGCCACAGAAGTGATCCCCGGGTGTATTTTGTATTTCCCATCCACTCATCAAGATTTTTCTTGAAGAGTGCTAATGAGGAACTTTGCTTGACATAGATGGGTAGCTTGTTCCTGAGTATGGGAAGTCTCTGGGACAGGAATCTATCCCTCCAGTATGTCCTGTTTATTGTGGTGACAAGGTTTAGGTCCCTTGAGCATGTAGCTCGGAGGGACGGGGATTTCTTTAGGTGTAGCATGTCCAACAACTCTGGGTTTAACATAGCTTTATATGTTAGGCAGAGATCTCCTTGGAGTAGGGGATATGCTACAGAGTAAAGCTGGAGTTTTTTGAGATGGTCAGTGCCGGGCATCTGTTTGAGGCCAGTAACCTTCTTTGTGAGGTATTTCTGTAGCCTTTCCGGCTGCTGCAGATGTCTTGTGAGATACATTCTAAAAGGGGTGCTGTACTCTATAATGGATCTAATGAGTGCCGAGTAGAGGGGAACAATGACCTTTTTTTTTCCTGGATGAGAACCCTTTTGTGATGAGGTGTGCCACATAGAAGGATTTCTTGACTACTGTGGTGATGTGATTATCAAAGCAGAGACTACTGTTCACCTGGATCCCAAGGTCTCTTATCACACATTCGGCATTAAGTAGACTGCCGTTTATGCGGTACTTAATGGGTACATAGTTTTTACCAAAGGGGATGACAATACACTTTTTGGCATTGAGCTTGAGGCCATGCCTCTGACACCAGGCATCTGTCTTAGTGAGGCCCTTCTGTCGGATGTCCATATCATTTGAGGACTCGACTATGGCTCCTAGTTTGCAGTCATCTGTGAACTTTCATTAACCAGAGGCCTCTGTGTTAGCCTGTACTTCAGAGAAGTAGATACCAAACAGGAGAGGTCCCAGGACTGAATCCTGTGGTACTCCACTTGTCACTAGTTTGAAGTTAGATTTGGAGTCTGCAACCTTTACAGTGTGGGTTCTGTCAGTGAGTCAGTTGACAACCCATCTTGTGACATAGGGATTTATACCTAGTTTAGTGAGTTTAGCTATAATTCCAGAATGGGGGATGGTGTTGAATGCCTTGGCGAGGTCAAGATAGGCTGTGTGAACCACCTTCCCCTTGTCTACAGCTTTGGTGACTGCCTCAAAGAAGTCGATCAGGTTCAGAAGGCATGATTTGCCTTTCACAAACTTGAACTGGGTGGGGTCTAGAGTTTGTAGGTTACCAATGTCTTTGTTTATGAGTTCCATGATGATACGTTCCATGGCCTTGCAGACCAGGCTCATCAGGCTA
Organism: Protopterus annectens; assembly: GCF_019279795.1. Taxonomy (NCBI): domain Eukaryota; kingdom Metazoa; phylum Chordata; order Ceratodontiformes; family Protopteridae; genus Protopterus; species Protopterus annectens. Next base: position 1,254,584,064 of record NC_056727.1, read on the forward strand.
ATAGAGCGATAGTTCCCAGGATCAGCGATCACCATTCAGTGGGCACAAAGCCTGATGTTAGACTATGATTGAACATGGTGCTTAGGTGGGGAGCCAGTTCATTCTAAAGTGCGTGTAAAATGCAGCCTGGGATTTTGTCTGGTCCCATGGATGCTGTGTTTTTAGTTTTAGAGAGTGCAGCTTTTACCTGCATATATGTGATTGCAGGGACTCTGCATTCTTCCTGTACAGATATGGGCCCTTTAGGGGGTGGGGGGGGTAAAGTTAGCAATTAACCTGTCTGCCAGGATGTTGGCAATATGAGTTGGTTCTGTAATTTTCATGCTGCTGTGCTGTAGCTCAGAGCAGATCTGGGTGTTGCCACTGAGATTCTTGACATAGCTATAGAATGCTTTGTGGTTGCCCTTAGAATCAGTGGTGGTTTTCTTTTCGTAGCTAGCTTTAGAGGATCTTATAAGGGATCTCAGCTTCTTACTGAGGCTGACCAGGGAGCTTCTCCACTCATGAGATTTCGTTCTCTCTTTTGCAGTAGTTTCTTCCTTCTGTTGTACAGTTTGTTTATGGCAGGGGACCACTAGATTGGCTTCCTTTTTTTGGAGGATAGCATCTTGGTTCTGTTTGGGAAAGCACAGACCATGCACTTGTGTAAGTGCTTATAGATTGCATTTGTGTAGGATTCAGCAGTTGTAACTGTATTGTCCATCTGCATGGGTGTCATGAAGTTCGCCACTTCTGTCTTAAGAAGCATGAAGTTGGCTTTGGAAAAAATCTTTTACTGTGGTTTCCTTAACGGTGAGTGGGGCGGAATGCGGATATCTAGGGTGATTAGCTTATGGTCAGATCTGACCAACGAGGAGTTGACTTCAGGTGTGGAACACTGGACACTCATTGTGGTAATGACTACATCTAGAATATTGTTATCCCTAGTGGGGGTGTGGATAAGTTGATCCAGGGCATTGGAATTTATGAATTCCAGAAAGCATTGAGAAAAGGAGTTGGTACATGAGAAGTTTTCCCAGTTAATGGTGGGGAAGTTGAAATCACCCATTATTAGGGTGTTTGGTTGAACCCTAATATTTTCCAGTATATCACGAAAAGAGGAGTGGGAATCCTGGGGCATGGTGGGGGATCTGTAGCAAGCTACAATATGGATTGCAGTTTTGCCCAGAGTTAGTTGCACTTGGATAACCTCGGATGCATTATGCTGTACAACTAGTCTGGAGGTGTGGATATCCTTAATGAATATGGACACACCTTTGCCTTTGGTGTTCTGGTCCAGGTTAGATGGCCAAAAGGTGTGGTATGAGTTATTGCCTGGCAATGCAGGTGTGCTCTCTAGATCCTTGAACCAGGTCTCAGTATGTTTTTTGAGTTTGTATGTTTTTTTTCAGTTTAACATTCAGTGGTAGTTTTATTTTGGTTCAGTAATGAACCCTTTGTACTCCACATTATTCTTTATTTTACAAAAACATAAGTGTTTTCATCCTTTATCACACATGACTTAGTCAGACTGATGTCTAATTCTAAATGTATACTTTTATAATTAAAAAGTAATCACATGACAAACCAATCCACCAATAACAATGCATTTCCATCTACAGCATCAAACATTAAGTAATATGCCTTAAAACATTATCAAAATACTTTCGCAAAACACAATTTTTAGTTAAATAAAACATTGTTTGTCAAGATTGCATAAATGTGAGTAAAGGATATATTCCCACTTTATGATATAGTGCAGTCTTACATAAAAACAGCAGCACATCACATTCATATATCCACCCACACATTCCTACCAAATGCATGTTGCATTTTTGTGTGTGTAACAACATTTACATTGTTGTGGCAAGTTTGTTTCTCTCGGTTTCATGTTAGTAATACCTTATTTCCCACTGTGATTAAATTATCATGATTTGGTGCCTTTTTCCCTTTCTGATTTTTAAGCAATATTTCTGCTTTTTTAGACAAGACAGATAAACCAAAATGCAGACCTCTTTCTTCTAAAAAATCAATTGAAAACAATCTAATTCTTTTATACTATAGTATGCTAGTGATTGTAAAATGTTTATGCATTCCTTTGGATTGTGCCTTTTTTTAAATGATTTTGTTCTGGCTCTAAAGTAGATGTGCTTATGATGAGGATATCAACCCCCTGACCCTGAGTTACAATTAACTGATCTCATATCTAGGGAACTCCCTGCTATATCCTAACCCCAGATGTTAAATACATGTGTTTAGTTTGGTTATGTCTAGGGTGGTTCCCTCCATGTCTGCTCAGAATGGTAGTAAACTGTGTTCTTGACTAGGGTTGTCCCTCAGCTGGGTCTGATCCCTGGACTAGCATGTAAACTGCTTATGTATAAAGGAAAGCATTTTCAGTGTTTGGATTCACTGTACTTTAACATTATCTGCTGTTCATGTTAATCCTTTCTGCATTCCAGTAGGATGGCATAACATGGAAACTTGGACCAAATGGAATTTATTCATGTTCACACCTGCCAGATGCAGGTCAGTAAAACAGAATGACATAGTATGGGGGAGTCAGAGAACAGGCGTACCCAGAATGCACTGAGGCTTACTATCTATATACCATATATGGAGTGTCACAGTTAGACGTTGCCCGTTCGATTCTCAGTTAGAGCATCTTCTGTGTGGCGACATGCGTGAATGGGCATTCCTTCGTTGAAGGTTGTACATTAGGCGCAGCAAGCCAGCACATAAAAATCTACTGCCCATCATTAGCAGACCGGAGTTCCACTGTGGCAACCCCTAACCGGGAAAAGCCAAAAGACACAAACATTGTAGCATGTCTTGTGCAGAGCATTATATGTACATCAGCTGAGCTCTTTTTACTGCATGCCATACTATTATTGTGCATAGCTGGGCTCAGGTCTGCATGTCTGTTATAAACCTGGAGTATGCATCAGGGCAGTAAGGTGGAATGTTTAACATCATGCTGCTCTGTGATGGTAACAAGGCACAAGTCTTTTATGTCTAAATGCACTATGCATTTGTCAACCAGGTGATGTTTTTATATGTTGTAAACTTGTAGTCCACTGGCTGCAGCACAATGACATGGACTTACACCTTAGTGCAGTACTTAATTGTATTTTATGAACATTGTCCAACCATGTCTTTTTTAACTTTTAGAGGCGTTATAATTGTTACAAATAAACTTTTAAGTTTTAAAAGAAACAAAAAATGGCAATGAAGAGGCTTGGAAGTAAGTACAGCTGTTCAAAGATCTAATACCAAAAGGAAAAAGTGTAAATAGTTTCAGAATTAATGAATGAGTAAGATCAACATTTCACCATTTTTTTTATCAGCACTGCATAACAGTTGTACACTTTTGCCTTAAAAGGTGCCACAGTCTGTATGTTCAGAAAGCTGTACTGCTGGGTTTCGAAAAGCCAACAGAGCAGGACAACCAGTCTGCTGCTTTGACTGTCTCCCATGTTCTGATGGAGAATTCACTAACCAGACTGGTAGGTAAACATGAATTTTATCATGTGATTTGTATGTTAAAGTTCCCTAGTCAATCATGGGAGCTTTACGTTCAGTCTAAGGTTTGTGTATAGCCACATATTACTTGTATGACTAGCTGCTTATGATGACTTAGCTACTGAGCTGATTAGGTGAAGGTAGTTTGTTTGGTGGTGCTGAGTGTCATATACCAGGCTTCACCTGCCTGTTATGCACCTCTGAGCATGTCATTTATCTAGGCTAGTGCACCTGGATAGCTCCTGAATAAAATATTTGTGCTTAGTGTTCAAAACAAATGTGAAAAAAACAAAAACTGCAAATATGAGAACACTTGCTGTAGTCGAAAGGCCTTAGTCTTGCCACTAAATGAATACTGTTTTCATTAGCACAGCTGACAGTGATTTAGGGTTTATATGGGGATCATCTTTGCATGTATATGTAAGGGAGGACAATAGTGTATATCTGGGGTTCAGTACTGGAACCAATATATTTTCACAGGTTTGGGTAGAATTGTATGTACTTTTGTAGATGGTCAAAGATCTCCAAAAGTGCTAATGAATAGTGGGGTTACAAAGGATGTAAAATTTACCTGTCAAGGTTGCAGGAATGATCAGTTAGCATATTTTAAGAAATTCCTTACAGAGCAGTCTGTCAGAAATGTTGGGGAATTAAATGGTTGTAACAAAGGAAATAATTCTTTTGAGCTGGGATGCAGGATCTGTATTGTCTAGATATAGTTAGGCCTTGCTAAGTTTAACATTATTGGCTACCAAAAAAACAATTGCTAGAAAAATGGAAATCAAAATCAAAGCCAACTGAAATTGAAATAGTGAATATTGTTAAACAGATAAAAGAACTGGAGCTGGGATATTTAGAAAAAATGAAGGACCAGTTTGCATAAATATAAATGGAATTTGTAGGAACAATACATACAGAATAACTTTCAGAAGGAGGAGTAAGGCTTAAGGGAAGGCAGGAATTGAGAATTTAAGTTGGAATGAATTATAGTTGTTAACAAGAAAATATGTATGCCTACTGTATGGTAATGGAATGTTACCATGTTTTTTTTATTTATGTATGTGTACTAATGTCATTGTTTAAATTGTGATGATTTAATAAAGACATTTAAAAGTATTGCAGGAATGGTAAAAATTAGGACATCTTAAATGTTGTACAAAGAAATATAAGTCATAGCTATTAAGTAAAAACTGAGGAGAAAAGTCCAAAGCTTCATATATACCTGCAGTATCACTATTAAAAGTGGCCTGAGTCATATCAGATGACTGAAATATAATGAAGTAAAGTGAGAAAAAAATGCAACTAGACCTGGAAGAACACTCTGATACACATAAGGAGGCATTGCTGGTAGCTGTAATCTCCTTGTATTGGCAGGTGTTGATACCCCTGTGAGGATACTATGGGTAATTTTCGAGATTCCATTGTTACAATGACAGGATGGGGACAGTAAAAGGAGGGGGACAACAGCAATGGCAGAATCTGAACCTAACATCATATAAGGAAAGAATATGTTTTAGTGAAACTACTGAAATGAGTCACATGACAGAATTTTAAGTAACTCGTGAGAATCAAAAAATCTCCAGGAGTGTTACATGTCTGGATGCATGTGAGAGAAGGATTTCTTTCTGAAACAGAGTGAATAAGACAGACAGACAAACAGATAAAAAAGAAATGTTAGCATACAAGATGCATGAATCAGGCCTCTTAACAGTATAAGACAAAACAGTGAGGGAATTTTGGAGTGTCCGAGAGAAATTCATAGCAATACTACAGATAGTAAACACATATTTAAGTGAAAACACCAGGTATTTTGTGGTAGGAAAATGGACATACCAGATGGGAAAACCTGTTTATATCTCATCACATATGATTATCTTCATGAGAGTTTATGTTAATCTGCTCACATAAGTTAAAATAACTGGCATTCATCATAAGTGTACCACTGTTTAGCATCAGTTTAACGCTGAGTTCCAGTAAGGTGTCTGACTCAGCCTCTTGGCATGTTAAGGCTGTAGAAGTGAAGGAAAAGGAGATTAACAGCACATGAAGTCAATGCAGCTACTCCTTGTCCATATGGAATATGTCAAGGGATTTAGTAGTGACATCTTAGGTGCATGAGGAAAATGGAACATGCTTTCTGTTCCAGAGAAATTTAAGCTAATATAACATGGAGATTCATGCTACATTTCTGAGTCTCCATTAAAACTTCTAGTGTAAATAAACATAAAATGTAAATAAATAAAACAAATAAAAATAACAATGCATACATTTTTTGACTGTCATCACAAGGTATTTTTTAATTTTGCAGTCTCTTTTTGCCAATGTTTGTATTTTTATAACTCTTGAAAATACTGTACCTTCTGGTAGCAACCTCTGTACTAAAAAACTTTTTACTTATTGCATTAGTGTATTTGTTTGTATTGCAGTCTCTTTTTTGTTAAAGTTTGTATTGTTATACTTCTTGAAAATATAGTAATATACTTCTGGTAGCCACTTCTGTAATTTTTTTTTATTTATTGTACTACTGTATTGGAGCTTTTCTCCCCAGGCCTCCACTGAAAATGGGCTCTGTTCAGCCCAGTGAACTGTCCCGGTAAACAAATGTCATAAATAAAATAAAAATAAATATATTTTTTATTTATTTATTTGTTTTTAAAAACCCTCTTCTGACAGATTTGTTACACATTTACAAGTCAATGGTATCATAAACACCTGCTGAAGGGATCTGAATCTGTTTTGCAATACAAATAGAGTATGCTGGAGTGATAGGTTTGTATCACAGTGAATACTGCTTGTGTGGAACTTTCTTTCACTGTACATAAAGCAAAGTACTTCTCTTATCCTATTCAAACATAATAAGGATGATTGGATGGGTAACTGCAAATATACCCTCATTTTAGCACCCCTGTCCCTCCTGATAGGGGAACATGTAAAGGTCCCAACATATCCTCGTTAGGTCCATCGCTATGTTATTTGTATGCAAAATACAAGTACTACACTGCAATGTAATGTTAGACTTCTTAAGATGCTCACAGATTAATAACCTAGTATTTAATGTTTTTATGGCTGTACCTAGTGCTTGATAATACTTGATTGCTAAACTCACTGCACATGTAATTACTTTTCTAAAACAAGAAACATTTTTACTGAATTATCACTTATGACATAGGCAATCATCCATGTATATAATGAAAACAAACCATATTGACATATTTTCAGTTGCAAACATTATATATCACATATAATCTTATATACTCAAACATTACAAAGCTCATTCAGTTCTTGCCTTCACTTAAACATCATCTCTCCTCCAAAACATTATTCTGCATGTATTGTGCCCACATCTTTAATTTTCATCTATGCAATTTGCTCCTACACTTTCCTAACGATTCCACTTCCAGTTCTTTTATCTGTGTTACTATGTTCACTACCTGTGGAAGCATGAAGGTGGTTAGGTGAAATGGCAGTGGAGTTTTTAACCAGATTGTTTAATGAAATCTTGGAAAGTGAGAGGATGCCTGAGGAATGGAGAAAAAGTGTTTTGGTACCGATTTTTAAGAATAAGGGTGATGTGCAGAGCTGTAGTAACTACAGAGGGATTAAACTGATCAGTGACAGCATGACGTTATGGGAAAGAGTAGTGAAAGCTAGGTTAAGAAGGGACATGATGATTAGTGATCGGCAGTATGGTTTAATGCCGGGAAAGAGCACTACAGATGTGATGTTTGCTTTGAGAGTGTTGATGGACAAGTACGGAGAAGGGCAGAAGGAGGTGCATTGTGTTTTTGTAGACTTAGAGAAAGCATATGACAGGGTACCTAGAGAGGAGTTGTGGTATTGAATGAAGAAGTTGGGAGTGTCAGAGAAGTATGTAAGAGTGGTACAGGATAGGTACAAGGGTAGTGTGACAGCGGTGAGGTCTGTGGTGGGAGTGATGGATGCGTTTAAGGTGGAGGTGGGATTACATCAAGAATCAGCTCTGAGCCCTTTCTTATTTGCAATGGTGATGGACAGGTTGACAGACGAGATCAGACAGGAGTCCCCGTGGACTATGATGCTTGCAGATGACATTGTGATCTGTAGTGAGAGTAGGGAACAGGTGGAGGAGACCCTGGAGAGATGGAAATATGCTCTAGAGAGAAGAGGAATGAAGGTCAGCAGGACTAAGACAGAATATATGTGTGTGAATAAGAGGGAGGATAGAGGAATGGTGAGGATGCAAGGAGTAGAGGTGGCAAAAGTGCATGAGTTTAAATACATCGGATCAATAGTTCAGAGTAATGGTGAGTGTGGAAGAGAGGTGAAGAAAAGAGTACAGGCAGGATGGAGTGGGTGGAGAAGAGTGTCAGGAGTGATTTGTGACAGACGAGTATCAGTAAGAGTGAAAGGGAAGGTCTATAAGAGGGTAGTGAGACCAGCTATGTTATATGGGTTGGAGACAGTGGCATTGACAAAAAGGCAGGAGTTTGAGCTGGAAGTGGCAGAGTTAAAGATGTTAAGATTTGCACTGGGTGTGACGAGGGTGGACAGGATTAGGAATAAGTATATTAGAGGGTCAGCCCAGGTTGGAAGGTTTGGAGACAAAGCCAGAGAGGCGAGATTATGTTGGTTTGGACATGTGCTGAGGAGGGATGCTGAGTATATTGGGAAAAAGATGCTAAGGATGAAATTACCAGGTAAAAGGAAAAGAGGAAGGCCTAAGATAAGGCTAATGGATGTGGCAGAGTTAAAGATGTTAAGATTTGCACTGGGTGTGAGGTAACAGGAAAAGAGGAAGGCCTAAGATAAGGTTTATGGATGTGGCAGAGTTAAAGATGTTAAGATTTGCACTGGGTGTGACGAGGGTGGACAGGATTAGGAATAAGTATATTAGAGGGTCAGCCCAGGTTGGAAGGTTTGGAGACAAAGCCAGAGAGGCACGATTACGTTGGTTTGGACATGTGCTGAGGAGGGATGCTGAGTATATTGGGAAAAAGATGCTAAGGATGAAGCTGCCAGGTAACAGGAAAAGAGGAAGGCCTAAGATAAGGTTTATGGATGTGGTGAGAGAGGACATGCAGGTGGTTGGTGTGACACAGCAAGATGCAGAGGACAGGAAGAAATGGAAACAGATGATCCGCTGTGGCGACCCCTAACGGGAACAGCTGAAAGAAGATGATGATGACTATGTTCACTACTTCTAGTACAGCTGGTTTAGACTTAAATTTCCATTTTTAGTAATTGTTTTTTTTGGCAGCCACCAAAATTAAACTCAGTAAGGCATCTAGGCAATTCAAATTCTCTATCACAGCTCAAAAAGTCATTTCCTTAGTTATACAAATTTGCTCACCCAAAATTTCTGACAGTAGTCTGCAGGGATTTTTTAAAGTCTGGCAACTCATTACAATCCCAAAAATATGTTCTGAATTATCTCTTTCTTCCCATCACACCTCCAACATTTACAATCTACCTGAGGAAAAATTCTTTGGAGTCTACTTTGGGTATAAAAATGCCTATGCAAACACTTCTAAGCAAAGATCATAAATCTTCTAGACTTTGTTGCATATTTGGGAGACATACATATATCCTCCCATTGTTTCTTTGTGAATTGCTTACCCAATCTCGCTTCCCAATCCTTTATAACCTCCTCTGACTGATTCCTATAGTTATCATGCAATATTTTATGTTGTTTTTCTTTTGGCTTTTCCCGGTTAGGGATCGCCACAGTAGAACTCCGGTCTGCGAATGATTGGCAGTCAATTTTTATGGTGCCAAGGTGCCAGCCCAACGCTCAACCTTCAACAAAGGCACGCCCATTCACGCATGTCTTTTGAATGCCACTTATATACCCTACTAATTATCCATGTTTAACAGCAGCTTCTTTTCTACTAAAAACTCTGCCAGTACTGGTCTTTCACTTAGGATCCCCCTATTCCTTTTTCTTTGTCTATACTCTGACATCAATCCTTGATAGGGAAGGCAGTCTGTAGCCTGAAATCCAAATGTATTCTTGGCCTATTCCCATTCTATTACCTTTTGCAATATAATTATTTGCTTCCAATATCTTGGTTCCTTTGCCAGTTTTCTGCAGTAAATTCCAGTCCCCTCTTGGCTATTGTCTGTACCCCAATTTGCAGTTATTCCTATTGACAAAAATCTCCTTTCTCCATTCCCATGTTTGTTTAGTTCTTAGAATACTTTTTGCTAATTTATTAATATAATATTTTATATGGTTATTTTTATTCTCCTTAAGGATCTGCATCCAAAATCCCAGTCTCTTATTTCTTGAGCTTCCCCCATTTCATCATCATCCTTTTCCACTTTGAATTATAGCTTTCTGCTTGTGCTGTGTATAGGAGCCTTAAATGTATAGCTCTGAAATACCCCTTTAATTCAATTAATCCCACATCACTTTGTTCTACTGGAAGGATAGCGTATCCCATTCGACTCTTGCCCTCTCAGATAAAACCATTCAACACTATATTAATTGCTATTCACAACATCTCTGGTTGATAAAAATCTGCCTTACCTGTGTATAAAATGAAAAACACTAAAACATTTTCAATGCTTCTGTCTTGCTATCCATATCTATAAAACAGAGCTTCCAATTTCTCAGTTTTTGGATTATATTTTGTTTAGTCTCTTCCCATATATCCTTAGCTGCCACAACAGAATCTTTTTTAATCCATACTCCTAAGTACTTCATTTTATCATGTCCCCATAAATATGGGTATTGTTGAACCAATTTGTGTGTGGACACATAATTTACAGCTATTGCCTTTGATTTATCTTCATTAATTTTGTATTCCAAAAAGTCTTGAAACTGTCTCAGAATATTCCACATAACTGAGATGTCCTTTTCTGGTTTTATCAGATACAAAATAATATCTCTGCAAATAAAGCCAACTTTTCTTGATTACCACACCGATTATGTCCTTGAATTTCTGAGTCTCTTATTTTCTTTGCTAATGGTTCTAAATGTAATGCAAATAGCAAAGGGGAAAGAGGGCACCCCTGCCTGACTCCTCTGTTCAGACAGAATTTATTGGAAAGGATCCCCCACTTTAATTTTCACTTTTGATCCCTCACATATTCTCCTAATAAACCTGTCCTGCTCATATGATCCCAGCTTACTCTGTCAAATGCATTCTCTGCATCAAGGCCCAGCAGCAGCAGTCATATTAATTTAGTTGTCGAATTAAGCTTTGCAAATTTAAAATGTTCTTTATTTTTATATCTAATAATGTAAGTTCTGAGCCTGTACACTTTGTAGTAATTCTGCAGCCATCAATTGTACTTACTGAATAGTTACTAAACAGTTATAGGTTATTGTTTCATTTTTCAACCTGTTATACCCTAGTGCAAACTCTCTGAAGTGGTACAATGGTGAAATATTCATTTTGACTGAAAACCAAATAACCACAGACTGGGACCCAGTAATCCTGTCTTCTGTTCTGGGTAGACATCTGAGATTCCCAGGTTATTTTACTCTCTTCTCAGCACTATTAACCAGTGGAAGATTTACACATAACTTGCACAATGCAATGAAAGAGGTCTGTGAAGATTATCTTGATTTTCTAACTAATACATGGTTGGGGATTAGTTTTGGCCCTTTTCTGGAAGCTAGTTTGGATTCTCTTTGGTGCACATTGCTGAAGGCAGGAATCCATCAAAGTAGCAGTGGCTATCTGTTCTTGATCTAAATGTAAAGTGCCTCAGACCTGAGGTATACCTATGGAGACTCACCAATTTCCTTGATTAAATTATAGTGGCAAGCACAAAATGTACAGTCCTTTCCCGCTTGCAATATAAACATTGATGCATGTGCTCTTCTAAATGAATTCACTGATTCAGTGCTCTGACACCCAAGCTGGCTTATTTGTGTCTTTAATATCTGCTGTGATGGTGCTACAGAATGCTACTAACTCACGGAATGTTTTGGATTTTCTCAGACTATTATTTCTGCCACCGATGAGAAAGGCTATTTGGTTACTGAGTTATGCGTTCCTGCTGGGTATGGCTGCCTTAGATGAGATGGTTTTCTAGGTCATACCATTATTTAGTATGCTTCTGCTTAAGATCTCTTGACAGAGTTTTTTTTTTACTTTTCTCCTTCTTTCCATTATTGTTACTGGAGCAACCCTCAGTCCTATCACCTACACCAGGTCTTCAAGCTACTCTGTGCTGCCCCCCAGACTTATTCTTGTAATTGCTGGGGATAATTGTGGACTGAAGGCAATGGGACTTGGCATGTTTCATCTTCCACCTGGGGGAGTCTTACTTGGCTTATTCTGTCCCCCCATGGCATTGTGGTATGGTCCTTGAGCAGGAGTGTAATTTGGATATGCAGCGTATTACCCAGCCTTCACAGCAGTTCAGTCAGGCCCACTGCTACCCACTCACTATGCCTCCTCTGGTGACATCCCAAGTCTCCACTGGAGAGCATCGTCAAGAGACACCCACATACCAGCCTCTCCCTGGGAAGGGGTGTGCTCCTCCCTCCCTGCTGCTCTGTCATTCATCCAAGATTCTAAGTGAAGCTGGGTTGATTGTGTCATAGTCTGGGCTTTATTCCTGTACATCACTATAGTGCATCTCTTGATGGAGTTAGTTCAGTCATAATTTACATAACATTTGGCATTGGACATTTTGTCCTTATTGGATCTAGCAATGGGTTGCTCTCAATGAAAACTTTTAACAAGGTTGTGTCTTGTTCCATGCATTCCTTCACTCCCACTCATGTCCATCTGTGTGATCTGAGAAGACCTGGAAATCAATCAAGACACAGCTCGAAGGCCACCTGTGTAAGTTTTGGCAGTCTGGGATCACATACAAGAAGACAGCACACTGACCCATCAAGATGTTAATAGTGGCAAACCAACCCAGTCCTTTTTTTGAGTTGTGGTTTGATAACAAAGTCTAGCATGTCTCAAAACCTGGTAGACACTAACACAGGAAAGTGTGCTGATATGATTTTATTCTTCTTGCATATAATCTCAGTCATGTAGGAGGCAGTTACTATGCCTTCCAGTGGAAAATTTTAGACAGTTACTGAATTCTCAGGTGCATGCTGGACTAACTTTTATCCAATGAATTGAAGAGGCCATGAAAGTGGCTACCAGCTTGTATCCAGCTTACTGCTATATCAGTTTTGTAGTAAAAATGTTGATTATATCTTCACACTAGTGATCTGTAATACTGTGCAGTCCTATGTGAGCAGAGACTTTGTGCTCTGGAGAGAAACAAACTTAGATCAGGACAATATAACAATGTATACATCAATCCCGAACCTTCAAATTTTGAGAAATTAATCCAACTGGTTGTCTGCATATTGATTTCATACAGTGTTATTCTCCTGAGTCATCACTAACTGAGGTTTTTAATGATTGTCTGATGATGACAGATTCAGATGTATACTGTTTCTGCTGGTGTCTGTTGTTCTCTTTACAGCATTTAACAGATTGAATCATTATATTTCCCTTAGCCAGAGTGCTGAAAAAGTTGTGCTTTTATGTTTCAGAACTTAAAGAGAAATTTGTGGCTGGAATTCATCCTATACTTATTTTGTAAGCCATAGAGTACCTTAGGGTTCATCTTGACCTCTCTTTTTTCATGGTGTACATGCTACCAGCATAACGTTTTATCAAGGCATTACTATTAGACAGATTTTGCACAGCTGCATTTCTTCTTTCCACACCCAGCAACTCTTGTGGTCTTAGAAGACATTTTATAATCCACTCTCAATCTGACACCTTATAAGTGAGTAAAAATCAATCTTTCAAGTACTAGCATCCTTACAGCACCCACAGCTTTGAGACCTTTATATACTCCTCACATTATCCACAAGTAGAAAAAAAAAACGGTCCAGGCACACTGAGAAAGGCTGTAAATTAATTTATTATAATAAAACTTAACAAGCGATTTCACCCTGCCAAAATACAAGGCTTTTTCAAGTGAATAAAACTGACTAAAAATCTTCTGTTTAAATACCCTTGGCCTCCTAAAAGGTGCTAAATATTTTTAAAGGTACATACCCTCCCCTTGATTGAAACATCAATAGAAGCAATTTAATGCATTTCATTATATGTAATACATATTTTATAAATCACATAGTTTAAAAATGCAACATCCCAATTTAAGGTAAAATGACATACTTGTGAACCAGAACAACAGTAAAAGTGAAAAAATAAACATAATAATGATTATACACTTATCATCCTGCATTAATTTATTAATATAAAACTACAATTTCTTTGCTTTTTAAACCAAATATGGTTTAATAGATATGTGATCATTTAGACCCGGGGGATTTGTTGCATTCAATTTTATCTGCCAGTATGTTTCCCTACAACTTAACCAATTTTCCCAATCTCCCCCCTAGGGTCCATTAAAACTTGTTCTAGAATTCCAAACAGAAACCCAGTGTTACCAGTTTCCACATGAAGGTGTCTATAAAGTGCATTATTGAAAGTTTTCTTCCTAATATTGTAGTTGTGTTCATATAAATGTTTGCTTAGTGTCCTCTCAGATTTTCCAACATAGAACCTAGGGCAATCTTTACATAGAGCTAAACAGACTATACCTCTAGTCATACAGTTGCCCTTCCTAAATTTTATGGCACTGTTCATACTATTATTCAACACTACTTGCTCCTTATCTATAATGTATCACATTATGCTTGTATTTATTCTGTAAGTGAAAACATTAAGCACCGTTCCTAGACTGCATGTTCTAGGAGTTCTTCGACATGGGGTCCTGTCATTATGGAATCGTTTGGCAGCTATGCTTGAGATGGCCTATTAGTGCCCTAGGAATACTACGTGGGGCCATCACTGTATCCCAGAAGCAGATATTTCAGTTACCATCTATATATTGACATTTCACCTGGATTATGAAAACACTACGTACCTAGGGCTTCCTGGCATGGCTTTTTAACTGGCTTAGGTTTTTATAGCAAGGGTTTTGAGTAGTATAGCTTCACATGCTGTATCTTATAACTCTGCAGAACCTGGAATAGCTGTAATTCCATTGGAGAACCACAATTAACTTGATATTATCACCATATCTTGATCAATACAATCAGAGTTATGTTGCCCTGGCTCTAGGCCCCTTTGATCAGTAGGTAAACAACTGTGATTTATGGCTAAATTCTTCTGGTATGTAATCATTTGCCTTTATTCCTCCAACTGTGTAGAATTTTCTTTCTTGGTCACTAAAACATGTGATTAATATAACAGTACAAACTAAGATTTAAAACATCGATGCAGGACTCTGATGATCCTGTGTTAGTTTATACATTTGGTAAACAGGTAAGTATGGAGGGAGGCTTTCAAGCCTGCACCCTTGCCATAGAAAACATCAGCATTAAGTTATAATGCTAACAGACAGGTTAGGTCAGCAATCTTTTTTTAATATATAATAAGGATCTTGGGAATTATTCAGTGCTTGCAACATTTCATGATCTATGAGGGAGAGGGTCAGGGAACAAAAATCATACCTCTCAACCTCATAACAAAAGAAATCTAGTCAAAGCCAATATTAATGGTGGGACAAAGTCATACAATCAGGGACAAATTTTAAATACGTCTCTGTTTGCTAGACTAATAGCTTTGGCACTAGTATGCATTTACTGAAGGATATGAAGTAATGACTGACTGTAATCATCTGTGATTTACTAGGATAGGAAAAAAGTAGACATGGACATTCTGATACAATAGGGACATGCGTGTGAGTGTGTGTGTGCGTATGTGTGTGTGTGTGTGTGTGTGTGTGTGTGTGTGTGTGTGTGTGTGTGTGTGTGTGTATTATTGTGTGTATGAGTGTAAATGAGTGAAGGGGGTTGCTTGTGCTATTATGATGCATCATCTGTTAGTGTTAACTATTGCAGAAAGTGCTGATTATAACTTAAGGTAGTTAACAGAAACTCAGAGGCATGCAAATTAGCCGGTTATTGCAGATAACATGTCTCTGAATATGATAATATCAAATTATGGAAACAGGGCCTATAAACTGTGGCTGTGAATATAAGTGCTAGGGTTCTTTCTGAATCCTTTGGGTATACTATACCACACACCAACACAGCAACCTCTTCTGCCCAATAAATGTTGAACTCATACATGGAGCTCAATGAAGAAAAACAAGCTGCAGAATGAAGGCACTTTAGTAGGAGAATATTAATGTTCCAAAGCCATTAATGCATGATTGCACACATATATCAAATGGCATATTCCTTGACCATTCAACACCAATGGTAAATTAGCTACATACAATTTATTCACTAAAAAAAAAAAAAAAGATTTCAAATATTTTTGTACAAAGAAATTGCATAATATCAATAAATCATATGAACTGCTTCCTGTCCTTCAAAGTAAGTTCATAGGTTCATAGAGTCATAGGTTGGTACTAGGCTATTGGCCCTATGGCCTACACAAGCCTAGCCAAACAATTCTCTGGACATTTCTTCCCACAATATTTACTTCCCTGGACCCCTGTCTAGCAGGGCGACTGATGTGATCCCCGAGGTGAATTTCCTATCTCCCATCCAATCGTCAAGGTTCCTTTTGAACAGGGCCAAGGAGGCGCTCTGCTTGACATGTATGTGCAGTCTGTTCCAGAGTATGGGGAGTCTCTGGGTCAGGAACCTATCCCTCCAGCATGTTTTGTTCATTGTGATGACAAGGTTTAGATCCTTGGAGTGTGTGGCTCTGAGGGATTGGGATTTCTTTAAGTGGAGCATGTCCAACAACTCAGGGTTTGACATGGCCTTGTATGTTAAACAGAGATCGCCTCTGAGTAGACTGAGTAGTATAGCTGGAGTTTTTTAGATGGTCAGCATAGGGCATTTGCTTCAGGCCTGTGATTCTTTTAGTGAGGTGTTTCTGCAGCCTTTACAGCTGTTGCAGATGTCTTGTGAGGTACATACCAAATGGGGCGTTGTACTCTATAATGGGTCTAATGAGGGATGAGTACACTGGGACAATGACCTCCTTTTTTCTGGATGAAAAGCCCTTAGTGATGAGGTGCACCACATAGAAGGATTTCCTGTCTGTTGTGGTGATGTGGTTATCGAAGGTGAGACCACTATACACTTGTGTCCCTAAGTCTCTCATCACACGTTCAGTGTTTAGTGTCTGCTTTTTGAGCTGGCTTGTAGGCATATACAAGCATATATTGCTTCAGTCAGAGAGTAGCCATGGTAGGCCAATATGTGGTAATTCATGGGTACATGTTTTTTCCCAAAGGGGATAACTATACATTTCTTGGCATTAAGCTTGAGCCCATGGCTCAGGCACCAAGCATCTGTTTCTGTAAGGCCCTTTTGTAGAATATCCACATGATTTGGGGATTCAATAATGGCTCCCAGTTTGCAGTCATCTGTATACTTTGTTAGCCAGAGTCCCTTAGTGTACTTCAGAGAAGTAGATGCCAAACAAGAGCGGTCCTAGGACTGAACTCTGAGGTACACCACTTGTCACTTGTCTGGAGCTGGATTTGGAGTCAGCTACTTCTACAGTCTGGGTTCTGTCAGTAAGCCAGTTGGCAACCCATCGGGTGATGTAAGGATTTATGCCCAGCTTAGTAAGTTTATCTATGATTCCAGAGTGGGGGATGGTGTCAAATGCCTTGGCGAGGTCCAGATAGGCTGTGTGGACTGCCTTACCCTTGTCCACAGCTCTGGAGACTGATTTGAAGAGGTCAATCAGGTTCAGGAGAAAAGATCAGCCCTTCACAAACCCAAACTGGGTGGGGTCCAGTGTTTGAAGGTTGCCAATGTCTTTGTTTATAAGTTCTATGATAATGCATTCCATGCCCTTGCAGATCAGGCTCATCAGACTGATGGGACGGTAGTTCCCAGGATCCAAGGTGGATCCCCCCTTGTGGAGTGGGATAACTGTAGCTGTGCACCACTCAGTGGGCATGAAGCCTGAGGTGAGGCTATGATTAAACATGACACTTAGGTGTCATTAAAATAACAGGTGTCATTAAAATAACAGCACACTATAAAGAAATGTTCTACAGGGAGCAATCCCCTTTACTGCACATAGGGATTTACAGACATTCTCTTAACTTATATATAAACCCTAATGTTGCATGGCCAAAAAAAAAATTCTTGCCCGCCAAAAAAAAAAACTTTCTTAGAATAAGCTATTTTGCTGAACTGCTAATTCAGTGACTTCAGTCTGATGTACTCTGATTTAACATATCAACTATTGAGAAATTGTCACATAACCCTTGTGACACCCCTGCACTGACTAAGTAATCAAGGAGCCTCAATCCTCAATCCTCACCACTGGCAACAGCTAGGGGATGTACACACTCAGAGGATGACAAGCACAGTAAAATACAATTTCCCTTAAGAGCACAAAGACCACAGTCATTCTGGGGTTGGTTTCTCCCTCTTTCTCCAGATCCCCAGTAAGACTCCTCACTGGCACAGCTTTAGAGTTGAGAGCTCAGGTGAGTGGCCAAGCTAAGACCTCCAGCACCCTCTCTGTCCAACCAGTGCTTCATACCCCTGCCCAAACACACACACACACACACACACACACACACACACACACACACACACACACACACACACACACACACACACACACACACACACTTTCAGGTTTGATTTATATACACACACCTGGGAAAGGCTAGTACAGGTTTACTAGCTATGCCCCCTTCTGCCCAGACTATAAGGTAGTTATCACTGCCACCAACCACTACTTATTAGCTACTGTAAGACCCTTATCAAAGGGTGTCCAATCCTACTGTGTAATGTTACTATTAATTCATATGGTAGTCTGACCAAGCAAGGCTATTGGAGTGGCCTGTATATTGTCACCAAACAGATATGCAAGTACTCTAAGGGTTTAGGTATGTCTCACAAATATCAGCCACAAAGATAGGTTTAAATATATTTAGCAATAAATAATAAAAGAACAAGACAATACTCAGTACATAAACACAATTACTTCAGAGTTCAGAATCACAGGAAGTATTTAAAACAACATTGCAGGGCAGTCCCAAATAAATAAATAAAACATCTAAACTAATCTTTACTATATTCCTAACTATATCTAAAAGAGTTACTATGTCCTAAAAAAACTTACTGACAGGGCAAGGCAAGTGCAGATGTAATGATGATGAGTGGATATTTCCAGGTCAAAGACAAAATACAAAATGTGCAGTCTCTCTCTGAGACAATACTTAAATTAATATCAAATATATTTAGCAATAAATAATAAAAGAACAAGACAATACTCAGTACATAAACACAATTACTTCAGAATTCAGAATCACAGGAAGTATTTAAAACAACATTGCAGGACAGTCCCAAATAAATAAATAAAACATCTAAACTAATCTTTACTATATTCCTAACTATATCTAAAAGAGTTACTATGTCCTAAAAAAACTTACTGACAGGGCAAGGCAAGTGCAGATGTAATGATGATGAGTGGATATTTCCAGGTCAAAGACAAAATACAAAATGCACAGTCTCTCTCTGAGACAATACTTAAATTAATATCAAATATATTTAGCAATAAATAATAAAAGAACAAGACAATACTCAGTACATAAACACAATTACTTCAGAGTTCAGAATCACGGGAAGTATTTAAAACAACATTGCAGGGCAGTCCCAAATAAATAAATAAAACATCTAAACTAATCTTTACTATATTCCTAACTATATCTAAAAGAGTTAATATGTCCTAAAAAAACTTACTGACAGGGCAAGGCAAGTGCAGATGTAATGATGATGAGTGGATATTTCCAGGTCAAAGACAAAATACAAAATGCACAGTCTCTCTCTGAGACAGTACTTAAATTAATATCAAATATTGCTGCTGGATTAGCTTGGATGACATTGATATCACTTTTTGCCACCTGACTTAAGTTTCCAAGCAAACCCCCCCATTGTAGCATTTGACATCTCCTTGTGAAAAATACATAGCCTTCAGATGTTTGCAATTGCTAGAAGACATAAAACAATGAAACACTTACAAAACAATGCAGAAGGCACCCTAGTTCTAGACATCCTGTCTTCTTGCTGCATTGAAACTAGCTTTTATAATACAATCGAAAAACAATTTAATTTTCACTTATTTTCTTGAAGTTTTGCAAGTTAGTTCTGTATGTTCCAGTTTCTGTTATTAAAACATACATTTGCACAGATATATACTTTATACACATTTCTGTTCTTTTCCAGTAGGGTACACTGTGGACACACCCTTGAAGCTCAGTACTGTACAAACCCTGTTCAACACACACTTCTGTACTAGTAGTTTAATATACACATAACATATAGTTCTAATACATTTGGTAACAGAAGCAATTGCATTATGCTGGTATTCACAAATGACATATAACTATTTAGAAAATTCCAGATAGCTGTGCTGGCAATGTCTCCTTTTGTTACATTTCTATATACATCATATTAATATTCTCAAATGACATAATCATTTACAAAATTCCAGCTAGCTTGGCTGACATATTTCCCTTGTATCACACTTCTTCCCCCCTGAAAGTCAAGCTAATTTTTCAAGTGACCCTTGAGAAATGTTGCTTGAGACTGTTGATTGTCTGGGCTACTTCCCCTTTTCCTGTCTTAAGATTCTTGCTGCCTTGGCATTACTGACCCCAGTACAGTGCTGCACTGTCCTATCATATGCCTGCAACCCTAGGCTCCACCATAATAATTTGGGATTTGACTGGCTGGCTCCCTGCAGCCATAGATCCCTATCAGACTCCTCTTGCCTTGTACTGCAAATACTTAGCACAAGGGCCTCCCTCTCATGGTTAGGTTTCATCATGTTAATGTGGTGCAGTTTGTGCCCCTGCCTCCTGCCTAGCAGTTCTACCATGTAGATAACATCACTGATCTTCCTTACCACCTTGTAGGGTCCCTTCCAAGCTGTCTGTAGCTATTTGTGTCTGACAGGAATGAGAACCATTGCCTGCTGACTTACAGCATACTCTCTAGCTCGAGCATCCCTGTCATACCAGACCTTTTTCTGCTGTTGGGCTTCTTTTAGGTTCTCCTGGGCCAAGCCCATGAGTTCCCTGAGCCTTGTCCTGAGGTTTAGAACATATGCCACAACAGAGTCCTTGTGGGATTCACATCACCCTCCCACTCATCACGAATCAAATCTGGAGGTCCCCTCACCTTATGCCTATACAGCAACTCAAAGGGTGAAAACCCTGTGGATTCCTGGGGAACCTCTCTGTAAGCAAACAACATATGGGGCAAATATTTGTCTCACTCCCTTTTAAACTGGTCTGCAAATGCCCATATCATCATCTTGAGTGTAGAGTTTAACCTCTCAACATGACCATTTGTCTGGGGATGTTAGGGGGTGGTCTTTAGGTGTTTCACCTACAGTACTTCCACAGAAAAGTCAGCAGCTCTGAAGTGAAATTAGCACCTCTGTCAGTCAGTATTTCTTTTGGGAAACCTACCATGCTGAAAATCTCTAACAAAGCATTTGCCACCTTTTCTGCCTCAATGGAGAACAGGGCCACCATTTCAGGATATCTGGTAGCATAATCTACTACCATTAGGATATACTTTTTCCCTGTGGAACATGGGGTACTCAGAGGCCCCACAATATCCCTAGCTACCTTCTGAAATGGCTCCTCAATCACAGCAAGGGAATCAAAGGTGCCTTCACCTTGTCTCCTGCCTTGCCTACATTTTGGCACTGCTCACAGGTCCTGCAGTACCCTGCTACATCTCTGGAAATTCCAGGCCAATAAAAGTTCTACATAATATGTCTCTTTGTATGTTTTATGCCCATATGACATACAAAGGGAATATCATGGGCTATGGCTAGATGTGCCAGACAGTAGGCTCTGGGCACTACCAACTGCTGTATTCTCTCACCCTCTATCCCTCCCTCAGGAGTCCACTCTCTATACAGTAACCCTTTATCCCAGTGTACAGATTCTCCCTTGCTTCACTGACTACCTCCCTCAGGCCTTGTAATGTAGGGTATGAGAGTTGAGCCTGTCTGAACTGTCTCTTTGTAACCCTTCCTAGCTCCCCTTCCACAGGAAGTCTGGTATCCTCTGACAGCGGTGCCTCACTGTCAGCCTGTGTACTACTGCTACTCACCTCTGCCTTTGCAGACACTCTGTCCAAGGGAACATCAGTACTCACAAGCAGCTGTGGCTCATCTTCAGTCTCTCTGCTACAGGGTAGCTCCCTCCTTGAAGTGATCACCTCATGAGTCCTGGCTGCAAGTGTGCAGTCTGTCTGGGTCTCCCCCAGGAAATCAGACCCACATGCTTGTCTCCAAGCCTGCCTGCATGTAACTGCATGCACACATGGTAGTACATTATCAAACTCATTCCCTATCAGGACATCTGCAGGGATATCCTCAAACACACTTACTTGCTGGCTTTCTTTTCCACTCTGCCAGTTAAGGTGAACCCTAGCCAAAGGTATTTGGAATGGGGTCCCTCCTAATGCTCTGACTGTTGTAGACTCTCCAAGCAAGTATTGCTCCTCCTTAACCATTGCAGGCTTCACAATGGTTAGGTCAGAGGCTGTGCCTCTCTTAGCTATGGCCTCTTTTCCATCTACTAAGATAGGATATAACCTTGTGTGGTAGTTTGGTACCATTGTTGTCTCAAGACAACTTACTGCTGGCATTCTGTCATTCCCACGTACTGGATCTCCCATCTTTTGTTCCTCATCTTGCCTCCATGGACATCTATATGCTACATGGCCCCACTGGCTGCATTTAAAACATTTAACCCTTGGTCCTGGAAATGTACCTGGACTAGTGGCTACCCATGCTACTGGCAGACTCTGTTGGGGTGGTCTGGGCTGCCCTCCATGGGTTCCCTTAGACCCATGAGCAACACTTTCCTGTGCAGTGATGACCTGCTTGCTAGGTATAGGTCTCCCTTCTTCCCCAACTCATCTACAGTATTGCATTGTCTATCAGCTAACCAGATTCTCATGTCCTCAGGCAAAGTGCTAAGGGCTTGTTCCCTCACCAAAAGGTCTGTCAGCCATTCAAAGTGGTGACCTGACATCCATTCACCCACTTATGAAAATAAGTGCTTAGTTCAGCAACATATTCACATACACTTTCATCTACCTTGTGTCTATGCTCACAAAACTTTTTCCTATAAGCTTCAGGTGTTAACTTGAAACATTCTAACAAACAATTCTTCACTGCATTATAATTTAAGCAATCAGTATCAGACAATTTCAAAATAGCAGTTACAGCTTTACCATGGAGTTAGGGGGTCAGGAACCGTACCCAGAGCCCCTGGTCAACATTATACTGTTTACATACCCTTTCAAATATATGAATGAAACTATCAAAATTACCCCCGCCTGTAAATTGTGAAAGAAATTTACTGACCTCTGTTGCTTCTGGGGTTCAATTACTCCATTCCCCATTACCTCCATGACTCTGACGAGGAATCAGCATCTCCTTTTCATGCTGCCTCTGCCTTTCCTTCTCCTTCACCTCTAGATGTTGCAATTTCTTATTATCCTCAGCCTCTAGACATCTCGGTCTCTCTGCTGCTTCTGTTTTCAAATGATTGGCCCCCAGCTCAAGTCACTTTAACTCCAGATGGATTTTTAAGTTCTCTGTGGAAAGGTTGAGTTGTTCATTTTCTGAGAGTTGTACATCTCCAAGGCCAGCCTGGTTGTCCTCCTGATCACTGGTCTGCAATGCAACTGTGCCCAAAGCTACAATAATTTCTGCCTTAGTCAAGTTGGCATGCACCAGTCCTTTAGCCTGGCACATCTCAGCCAAATGGCTCTTTGTCAGCTTTCCATACTCCTTTGCTGACATGTTTGCCTGCTGTCCCTGAATAACTAAGCTAGCAAAAAAATAAAACAATTATGATGTGAAACTCCGGATGTTCATTGCATGGCTTATTGAGAGTGCAAACACCCTCAATGACCACTGTACACAGGCTACAGGAATTCAATAACTACACCATTACAAGCCAATTAATATGTGATGTGGCTATCTCACCACTGTCAACCAATTAATATGTGATGTGGATATCCCACTACTGTCTACCAATTAATATGTAATGCCCCTGCAGTGGCCCAGTAATCAAGGAGCCTCAATCCTCACCACTGGCAGCAGCTAGGGGATGTACACACCCACAGGATAAGTACACACACAGTAAAGTACAATTTCCCTTAAGAGCACAGGGACCACAGTCAGTGTAGGGCTGGTTTCTCCTTCTTTCTCCAGATTCCCAATAAGACTCCCCACTGGCACAGCTATAGAATTGAGATCTCAGCTGAGTAGCCAAGCTAAGACCTCCAGCGCCCTCTCTGTCCAACCAGTGCTTTGTGTCCCTGAGCAAGTAGCTGACACACGCAGCACTTTGAGGTTTGATTTATATACAAACACACACACGCACACACACACCTAGAAAAGGCTGACACAGATTTACTAGCTATGCCCTGTTCTGCCCAGACTATAAGGTAGTTTCCACTGCCACCAGCCACTACTTATCAGCTACTGTAAAGCTCTTAACAAAGGGTGTCCAATCCTACTATGTAATATTACTGTTAATCCAAATGGTAGTCTGACCAAGCAAGGCCATTGGAGTGGCCTATACAGTGTCACCAAATAGATATGCAAGTACTCTATGAGCTTAAATATGTCTCACAAATATCAGCCACAAAAATAGATTTAAATATATTTAATAATAAATAATAAAAGACCAAGAAAATACTCAGTACGCAAACACAGTTACTTCAGAGTTCAAAATCACAGAAAGTATTTAAAACAGCATTGCAGGACAGTCTCAAATAAATAAAGACAACATCTAAACTAATGTATATCTAACTATATCTATATCTAAAAGAGTTACTATGCCCTAAAAAAACTTACTTACAGAGCAAATCAAGTGCAGATGTAATGATGATGAGTACATGTTACCAGATCAAAGGCAAAGTACAAAATGCACAGTCTCTTTCTGAGAGAGTTTTTAAATTAATATCAAATATTACTGCTGGGTTAGCTTAGATGACATCACTTTTTGTCGCCTGACTTAAGTTCCCAAGCTACCCCCCCATTGTAGCATTTGACATCTCCTTGTGAAAAATACATAGCCTTCAGATGTTTGCAGTTGCTAGAAGACATAAAACAATAAAACACTTACAAAACAATGCAGAAGGCACCCTAGTTCTAAACATCCTGTCTCATTGCTGGATTGAAACTAACTTTTATAATACAATCGTAAAACAATTTAATTTCCACTTATTTTCTTGAAGTTTTGCAAGTTAACTCTGCATGTTATAGTTTCTAATATTAAAACATACATTTGCACAGGTATATACTTTATACACATTTCTGTTCTTTTCCAGTAGGGTACACTGTGTACACACCCTTGATGTTCAGTACTGTACAAACCCTGTTCAACACACACTTCTGTACCAGTAGTTTAATATACATATAACATATAGTTCTAATACATTTAGTAACACAAGCAATTGCATCATGGTGGTATTCACAAATGACATATGACTATTTACAAAATTCCAGATAGCTGTGCTGGCAGTGTCTCCTTTTGTTACATTTCTATATAAATCATATTAATATTTTCAAATGACATATAATTATTTACAAAATTCCAACTAGCTGGGCTGGCAGTATTTCCTTTATGTCATAACCCTATTTTATTAATGTTTTAAAGAGTGACCCTCAAGGGTGACTACAGCATTCAGAATATTCCAATTAGATTTATCGCTTAAATATATTAGTCATGGAGCAAACAAAGATGTTTGTGGTTTTAGTACTAATTGCAAACAATTATCCATGGCAAATGGGTTGATGGATACTAAATCGTTATTGGAGGTAATGTAAGGTTTGATGCAAGGTACAAAAAACAAATAATAACTGGGCTTTGGTAAGGGTGCCAGAAAGAAGGATAACATAGTAGTAGTTTCATAATCATAGGTACTGTGACTATTGTCAATTGTATACTAAGATCAATACTGCAGTATCTCAGAGAATTCTTCTTTAATATGAAGTGTAATGGTCTTGGAATTATTATATATAACTATAAGGATGTGAGGGGGGCAGCTCTCATGCTTGGGGTGCAGGGGAGAGAAGACACCCTGCAAAAATTATTTTAAAGTATTAGGATGCGTTTCAGTGATTGATGCTCAGTGGAGCAGTTGCAGTTTTGTGATTACATCTTTTAGTGTTGATCATTTCTGCATCACTTTTTTTTCATGATCTGTCTGGATTAGATATATAAATCAATGCAAAATTTTCCAAGAAAAATGCTGTATTTAATACTGCAAATATATGACGAAGTGAAAGATTGGGCCTGTGTTTATGAGGAAGCCTTCCAGAATGAATGTAGCTGAATAATATATGGATCCTCAACCAATGCAAACAACTGTTTCTCCTTATCTTTCTTAATGGACTGTCACAGACTTTGATGTGATATTATATGTGTGTCTGCTTTGTGAAATCTGTGGCCTCTTTTACAGATGTAAACATTCCAAAGGCAGAGGTGTTGCATTCACTGATTCAGATGTGCAGTACTGTATTGCTATTAACTCTTTAACCATAGAATGCTTAGTTCTGGCGCAAAAGTAAAGTTCTATATCATTAATTAATTCTTTAGTTGGGTTAAACATAAATCAAGTTTGATCAAGTAGAATTAAAAAAATGCAGGAAACAAAAATGTTGTAGATTATTGTTTTTGTTAGAATAACATCTGCAGCATTTTTTCTTGCATCCTGCTTTTTGAGCTGGCTTGTAGGCGTATTCATATTCTTGACAATCAATTTTATTGATTTGTACTCTTCCATCCCTCATTCCATAGCATTAGAATGGATTGAGCTATCATGACCATTAAACAGGCACCTGCTGGGGACATTCTGATGGTGAGGGAGTTATTGGACATCATTCTGACCTGTAATTTTTTCTCCTTTCACAATCGTTGGTTCCACCAATAAATAGGGGTCCCTATAGGATCTCCTTGTGGGGCTAGCATTGCTAATTTGGAGATGACTTACTGAGAGAGAGAGTTTGTTTTCCCTAATCCTATCATTCAGGAGAAAACCCTGCTTTACACTAGATTCTTGTATGATATTTTTATCATCCTACAGGGGGAGAGAGAAGTGGCTAAGACACTGTTAGATAGTTTTAATACCTCCACCAGTTTTTGGAAATTTAAATTCAGTTTTTCTAAGGAGAGGATCTCTTACTTAGATGTGGAGTTATTTAAGGATATCCCTGTAGGTTGTTTTACTGCCAAAATTCATTGTAAAGTAACTTTTTCTAACAGTTATTACATTTTGAGAGCAGTCACCCCTTCCATCAGAAGAGGTCGATAGTAAAGGGGCAGTTGGTGAGGGTGGCGAGGATGGTGTCTACATTCAGCGACATCCTTGAAGAATGTGAGTTTATT
The DNA here is from genome assembly GCF_019279795.1 of Protopterus annectens. Classification (NCBI taxonomy): domain Eukaryota; kingdom Metazoa; phylum Chordata; order Ceratodontiformes; family Protopteridae; genus Protopterus; species Protopterus annectens. The sequence continues at coordinate 1,254,610,956 of NC_056727.1, forward strand.
CGTGGCCTTTTTTTGAACAGGGGATACCCGGACCATCTCATATCAGAATTGGTCAAGGAAGTTTGCGGTAAGAGGAAGAATGGGTTCTACGTACCAATTTTGGGCAATAATGTAGCACCCCAGAACCCCGAGCCATCCCATATGCAAGCCCATGTGAATTACCTTTGCAGTTTTATTACAACTTTCAATGTTGATGCAGTGGACATTTCCTCCATCATAAAGAAAAATTGGAGTATTTTACGATTAGACATGCAAGGTAACTTACGTTTTGAGATTACACCCAAGGTGGTGTTTAGGAGGGGGTTGAATCTGAAGAGCATTCTACAGATGAAATCAAACCATGCCCCGGTCAGGGGGATGTACAAATGCAATATGTGTAAATACTGTAGGTTTATTAAAGCAGGGACCTTTTTTAGTATTGGGGAGACCAAATACCCCATCAGGGGTAGATTTAACTGTGCCAGTTCACATGTGGTATATTTTGCTGTGCTCTTCATGCCCGGTGTTTTATATAGGAAAAACTGACAGGAAACTTCAGGAACGCCTTTATGAACACCTTTATGCCATCAAAAAAGAGAAGATGGAGAATGCACTTGCCAGGCATGTTAAGGAATACCCGGGTCATGAATTTACTTTTTCAGTCATTGATCAGGTAATTCCTTCCAATAGGGGGGGGTCCAGATACGTTACTTTTAGAACAAAAGGAATTAATTTGGCAACTAAAACTAGAAGCTTATCATTATCCAGGCTTAAATGTTATCCATTTCTTGTATTTTAAAATTAAGAAGTTTGGTTAGGTAATTTTATTGTATTTATTTTTGTAGATTGCATCCATTTTAATTTCTTCATCTATTTTTTATCTATTTCAGCATGACTTACAAAAGTATGGATATTCCTTTTGCTGCTTGTCCAGTAAGGTTGAGTCCTCAGGGAAGGGTTTGAGCAGGTGTTGTGAATGTATTGGCTTAATTGCAAAGTAGTCATGTGATTTATGAGCTTTTTATTAAGGTGTAAGCTGGAATGTGTTGTTTGTTTTTCTGATGAAGTTGGTGTGGGACACTGACGAAAAGCCTATTATTGCTTAGCTTAAAATAAAATTTTAACTTGCAGTTTATCAGCATCACTGTGTCTGGAATTGGTGCATCTGCTGAGGTTTATCGTCTTGACGGCTTCATTTTCAAGTTTGGTTTGTTTTGCGGCATTTCAGTTTTTTTGTAGGCATATACAAGCATATGTTGTTTCAGTCAGAGAGTAGCCATGGTAGGCCAATATGCAGATGAATAAAAGATCAGTATAATTTAGCACCTATTAAGGACATGTAGGTGGTGATTAAGCTAGTGATGGCTATTCAGTGTTGTAGAACTGAAGTGACTATTAATATGACTAGCTGTGAGAAAGGTAGGGCATATCTTTTAACTGTCCAAACTTTCACAGAATGTCAAGATTTTTCCCTCATGTTTTGGTCTGCTCCTCATAAACTTTATGGGTTTCTAGCAAATCACTGAGGAATAATGTCAGTAAGCAATGACAGACATTTGATTTTCAGACACCTTATCCCCCAAAATACATGCTAATATAACACCTGCTGTCAGCTTTCTAAGTTTTCAAGAGCACTATATTTAAAATTAGTCCCTGAGTTTTGGCCTGTAACCCCATTATTGCTGGCCTTGTCCAAATTTCTCATAATAAGCGGTTGAGAGTTATGAGCTAGGAAGATATGTATTTTATGTCTTTGGTAACTGGCAGCTAGCCTATAGGATGCAAATGGCAAACAGCTGATGAGAAGTTACTGGCACTGTATATAATGATAAATAAGTTAGAGAAAGACAGAGAGAGAGATTGAGAGGAAGGATGGTGGCTGACAGATGGGCTAGCAGGATGAGATTTATTTACCTACCATTTGTGGGCTAAGAACAATTCAGCAATCAAATAGTAAATTGCAAAATTGTCATGAAAGATCAAGGGATGGCAACATTTCAGCAGCACAAAATAATAGGCTAGAAACAGTTTTCTGTGTTTCCTTTGGAATGCTATAACTGGAGACTGTTCAGAAACATATCATCAGCATAAAGGATGATAAAGATTTGTGGGAGGTCAGAGGGCAGCTAATTAATAAAAACAGAGAGCACAGAATGGGTAATAGGATGGAGTGGGACCCCTGTGGGCAGCTGAGCTAAGGAGGGAGATCTAGGTGAAGTTTAAATTGTCTCTTGGTGTGAGAGTCAAACCAGTGTGCTGCTTTTTTAGGGCTTATTCCAATTTCACAAAAGCAAGTTTGATAGGAGACTAAGATCTACTGTATCAATACTTTTGTTAAGTCAATGGCACCTGCCAGTTGGCCTTCGTTCATATTAATAAAGATGTCATTGGTAAAAGTATAGAATGCAGTCATGGCATGACTTCCTGTCTAGAAACAATGCTGGTAAGGGAGAGAACATTATGGGCTTGAATGAACTCAGAAAGTTGGCTGTAGACGAGATTTTCAAAAAGTTTGCCTATGGTGAGCAGAATGGAGTTGGGGCAGACATTTTTGATGCTCATTGAATCTTAGAAATGGTTTTACAGTGACAGTTACCCACTAAAAATGCATAGAAGAGTTAGACAAATGTTAATGAAATGAGTGAGTGTGTGTATGATGAATTCACTGCATGGGGTGCAGACTGAGGTCCCAGTTGGTGTACCTGATGGGCAGCATCTTCTGTTTTATCTTTTACAAGTAGAAAGGCAGGGGGTATAAGGGTCTGGGATTTGTGCAGTGTTAGGGATTTGTGCAGTGTTAGGATTAGGTATACTGGGGGTGTGTGACAGGGAGATATATGAATTCATTTTGAAATCTTTTCTGGGAAACTGAAGACCTGAGGTTGGTGAAATGTCTCTTTTGCATAGTGTTAATGCCTTAACCTTATTTGCCAGATTATTCTTGTTGATTCATTTGGAGGAAAGTTTGGGCTTGTCTTAGGAAGTTGGCTTTGGAGCTCCTTGTTGCATTTTAAATAGGCCTCTATGTTGAATGAATTCTACCTTGTGTTGAAGTGAAGAATGGATTTTCCATTTATGCTATGCTTTTGTCTGATAATTTATATAGGGATTTGAGCTCTCTGTTTAATTGATTTTATGATTCTGTTGGCACAGTAGATAGTTTGGGAACATGTTTGATCTAGACACAAAGGAATAAGTTGATTAAAGAGTAGGTTAGGCTGCTTGGGTCTTACTCTGGGGTAAGGGAGTTCCAATTAATTAGCACAAATTAAAATGTTAAGTAATTAATCTTTTTGTTTTGCAATAGAAAGCAACTAAAGTGGGGGGTCCTGTAGAAGTCTGAGGCTGATACTATAAAAGTCATGGGGCAGTTGTCATTCATGGTGGTGGGAATTGTACATTAAGATTAGAGATTAAGTCTGCATTATAATATGGTCAAAGACTGAGTCATTTATTGACCTGAAGAAGCTATGTTAATAATTTGAGTTAGACTGTTGTTGGTAACAATGTCTAGAGCATCTGAGTTTATGGAATTTAGGAGATTAAGACTAAAGTTGTTTAGGATGATAATGTTGGATTTGGGGTTGATTGATCAAAATTTCTACCTACTTCTTGGCACTCTGTCATTTTACAATTCTTTAACCATCCTGCTGTGATTCCTTGAGTGAATGCTTTAGCTTTCAGCTTGCCTAAGTTCACTTTTCTCTCTTATTTCACTGTTACAATTCCCTTGAAGTTTTTCACATTACAGCTCGTATTACATTGATCCTTCTTACAGCTTGCTTGCATCATGTAGTGTCCCCTTTCCTTCCTCTCCTTGGATCTTACTCACCTTGTGACTGCTTGGTGTAGTATGACAAGGCTTACATTACTGCTGTAGCTCACTCGTGCTGGTACATTTGTGCTTTCAGCTAAACCACTCAGCTGGGCAACCTTGCCATCAGCTTCCCCTTAATTTAAGCTAATATGAATAAGAAACACCTTTCATATGCCTAATGGCATTTCATTTTAACTTTTAACCAATATTATATTGTTAATTTTTCTAGTGGCTCTGCATGATCTGCCCACCATTCTCAGGCTATACCCCTCTCTCCTCTGATCCTAATCTTCATTGCAAGTACTTTAATAGATGTTATGATGGCTTGCCCTCCTCAAAGCCTGGTTTGCTACACACAGCAGCCTCTTTCTACGCATCTTGTAACCTTGCATACAGAGTATAGTCTGCTGGGTGATTGCACAGTTAATCAGAGTGCTTGTATTTAAAGTCATGCATGGGCAGATAAACAGCGCAGTGTGAAACAAAGAATGATAGTTCACTGTCCATTGTACAGAAGAAACAAACTTCATCTTCTACAAACACTCAGTTTGCTTTCCTTTTGCAAGATTTTGACATATTTCAAGCCTCACTCCAATATATAACCAACTTATTTTCACTGAATAGTTGTTTTTTTTTTTAATTTTCTGAATGATATAGCAAAGGGAGTCTTATTTCTTCCCAAGACTTGTCCTTAATCTGGTAATACTGGTTTGGTAAGAATCTTAGGCTTACTCCTTTTGTGAGTCTATGGTGGCCACAGCTACATTTTTTCAGTCCTGCTTGAGCTAGTATGTCCATTTTCCAGTTTATTTTGTATCGCAATGTGAAGTTCCTGACTTGACCTGCTGAACCTGTGAAGCTCTCTTGTCATTGCTCACTTTGCCAGTCTTCATCCTCACCTAGTCATTCTGCTCAGGTGTTCCTGCTCCTTCCTGTTTTTTTTTTCTATTCTAGCAATCCTTGCTGGTACCAATCTTGGTGGGGTTTTCCCAGTCTGCCCTCTCTCTGCCCTGCCTGTTCTACTTTAGCTTTCTTATCCTTTTTTTGGAATGCATTCCTCCATTTGTCTCTGTGATTCAGTATCAACATGTCCTGCTGCTTTATTGAGATAACTATAATGTCTCTTGCTGGCCTTGTGTTCCCCAGCAGCCAATGTTTTCTTCACTTCTGATACCTATGATCTCTTCATCTTTAGAGCCCCTGGAGTATTTCCTTTTAGCTTCACATGTTATTCTACTCCTGAGGCACATATCCTGATAATGAGCTGAACTCTATTCTTTTGTCCTGCAGCTGCAGTGAATTGTATAAGAGGATTTTTAGCAGCTCTCTGATTCCACTATTTCCTTCCCTTTCACTGTTTCCAGACACTATCCTTTCGTTGTATAGGTATGCAGCTTAAATAACACCTGTCATGGGGCTCCTCTACTTCTGTTTTGTTTATTTGTTCTGTAACTACAATCTATTATGGAGTCTAAGCACTTGGGAGAGTTAGCTATTGCAGGATTACCTTTTGAAGAAACAAGTGAAGGTGTCCATTACCAATCTGTTCTTTTATTTCTGCTAGTCTTATGCTATTCATAGTCTGTCCTTTCTCCAAATGCATTCATTCCTTTTCACATGCTTCTTGTTTCTGTCTCCATTAGCAACATTATTGCCACACACTGGACAAGCTGGTCCTTTGCTTTGCTTTGTGTGGTCTATACTTCCATTCTGTGTTATCTTCCTGGATCTTGAAGAATTTCAAGTCCTCTGTGACTTGTTCTACCATCCAGCACACTTTCATAAAAGCATTTGGGAAGTTCTTTTTTCCTGGCTGCTCCAGTCTACAGGCATATACCCACAGAGAACCACGACTGGATGGTGGATTTGCCTTTATATATTTATTTACTTATATAATTTACATTTGTTTACCAGGAGAGTCTGACTGGGCATGGATCCCATTTTCAGTGGAGACCCCGGGGAGAAAAGGTCCACAAAGATTAGTTCAGCAAATACAGAAAATACAATACACGTGTTAATAAAGTACATTACAGAGTCAAAAAGTTAATAAGGTACAGTTTTAAGGCCAAGAAAGGAGCAAAAAGTAAATATAGTATAAGGAGCACAGTGTGTTACAATAAATATAGTTGAAAGGACATTTTGTTCAGTCATTTAGTTATATTCATCAGTAGCTAGTACAGTAAACACACGTTGATTAATTAAGATTATAGAAAGGAGTTGTTGCAAGCTTTCATAGAAGGTTAAAGTATGATATGATCTAATTAAGTGAAGCTACCAGAGTCAGAACAATTACATAACCAAGAACTATGTAAATGGGACCAGAGGAGTTTTTTGAAATTATTTTTGTTTTCACTGGTCCTAAATATCCAAGGGGATGGTATTCCATGCTTTTGCAACAGAAATGGAAAACAAGGAGTCCCCAGAGCTATTGCTACTTTTGCTTATTCACCAATGCTTTATTAGTGGCTCTTAATAGGCATTTGTTAGAGTAGATATTAAGTAGACCTTGAAGAGCAGGAACTCTTTTGGGATAATATGGAATTTGGTGGGCTATTGTAAGCTGGTTATATGTGAACAGGTTGGGTAATTCTAGCAAGGATGGTTGCTTGATTGCTATGCTGTGATGTGTCCTGAAGGGTGAGTTGGTAGCAAACCTAGCTATTTTATTATAGCAGGTGTTTAGTTTGTTAAAGTCTGCTTTGTTTAGGTTGATGAGTATGGGGGAGGCATAGAGAAGTGTGGATAGTAGGTGGGTTCTTGCGATGGTGATATACTATTTATTGGAGGAGATGTGCATGGCCTAAAGGCAGTATCAGACAGAAGTAATGGATTATAGGTTTTATTCATCTGGCAACTTCACAGTTTCATATATATCAATATACTAAGAGATCAGTCCCTGAAGTTACTAACTCAGAGATCAAACCACATGTACTGACCAAGATAATTGTCAGCAAGTCTGGACATGCATTTTGTTGCTATGTCTTTTGCAAAAGAAAGAATGCAATGAACATCCATCAAAAAGATTTGAGTTTTGAGTGCATGTGTGTTTGTGTGTATTTACATGTGTAAGTGTGTGTGTGTGTGTGTGTGTGTGTGTGTGTGTGTGTGTGTGTGTGTGTATGTGGAGGAGGGTGTGCATATATAAAAATAGATAGATTTTGACTGTGTTATGTCTGATGTGTGAACTACATAAGTTCATAGGTTCATAGGTGTGTAGTAGGCTAATGGTCCTGGAGCCTTTACAAGCCTAGCCCATAGGATTACCTTGGCATTGTGCCACCCGACCTTAGTTCCCAGTACCTCTGTCGAGTAAAGCCACTGGAGTGATCCCTGGGGTGAATTTTCTATTTCCCATCCACTCATCAAGATTTCTCTTGAAGAGGGCCAGTGAGGTGCTTGACATGTATGGGAAGTCTATTCCCATACACAGAGAAGGATTGTTTATGTGGTATAAATGAAAACTTCAGATCTTGCTCCATGAATGTGCCCTTCTTAATGCTACTTCATATGCGATATCAAAACAAAGATAAGACTTACCTTCCAGTGAAAACCAATGTCAGACTATGGTGGGTTCTTCAGTCAGCTGCTGGAGTAGTGTATATGGATACCATGCTAATAGTATCTGAACAAAGATCATGAGCTGTATCCCCCAAAAAGAGATACTGCAACACCCTCACTTGCTGAAGCAGGGAAAAGTGTATCTGAAAATATGTATTTGATTCCTGAAAGTGTGCTAGTTACTCATCTCGATGACCTTGGAGTCTGCTAATTAGTGAAAATTTGAAGATCATCCAAATGCAAAGTCTCAAACTCATTTTTGGCACAGCAGAGCTTGTTAAAAGCTGAATGAACGAGCTCAGCTCAAAAGGTAAGAGAACTGCCACCTACAGTCATTAATGTCCAACACATGAGTGTTACATTGAAGACTATAGTCGATAATCCTTGCACCTACAGATGACTTTCTATTTTCTCAGTAGACTTGCTACCTGATAGGGTCATTGGTTGGCTAAAAAAACACTCAAGGTGGAGCCTGATGCCCCATATCCTACATTGGAACTTATGGGTGCTTAAGTAATCATCCAGTTACTTCCTTTTTCCCTCCCTGCAGCTAACTGTCAGCTGTCGCCAGGTCCTCTACTTGTTCACACAGTCTACCAGACCCACCTTAACATGTGCCTGGCTCAAAGTGACCCACATCTGGGCTGGTGAGATGATTATGGACACTAGTGAAGCATCATGCTGCTGCTTGGGAGTGTGCCATATGCCTTGGCTGTCTCCCGCCACCAAGGATGGACAAGCCAACATCAGCTGCTCACTCACATCCTCCCCAGCATGGGCCCTCCAGCATCATCCAGTTCTTTCTTGAGGATGTTGATTGATAGGCTGAGTTTAATTGAGGGGGGAGTTTAATCCATAGGAGATGCATTCAACATTAGCAGACTGAGTTATATCCTGATAGCTGCATATCAGCGATTTAATATGAGTTGCTTTAAGAGCAGAGTGATTCTGGTAAACTACTGTATGAACATTTTACAAACATTTGTACTGGATGAATGTCATTAGATCAGGTGTACTTTCAGGGAGTTCCAATTTATTTAAACTAACTTGGTGAAAACCATTTGCTGCAAACAGTAAAATTTCTTTTTTGCAGGTTCTCCTTCCCATATGGGGGACACCACCAGCATCCCATGGACTTTTATATCTTCAATCCACAATTGCACAACAGTGAGGTAAACAGCAAATTTCACTGGTGTTGAAATAGGCTTTCAGTGAATTTGCATAATTCAGTCAGCATTTGCTGAAGAGTGCTTAACCTATTAACATGCTCACCTTTGCACTACCTTATATTTGGCTAAGAATGGTGTAATAAAATAATATATATTTTTCACCCCCAAAACAGTCAGCAAAGTGCATATAAATACACTGATTATAATTATTTGAAGAACACCTCCCTAGAAATAATTGCAAGAGAACATTTTACTTTCTTCTGTCAATATCTTCAGTGCTGTACAACATGCTTAGATCTGTTCTCAGACTGCACTCAGATATATGCAGAATGCCCAAAGCTAGGCTTTTATGGCTGTATAAATAATTACAGTTAGATTCTAGAGCAATATCCTAAGGTGCATTTTAAGAATTTATGAAAAACAGAGTTGTGGATGCATATAAATTGTCACTATGGCAATATGCTGGTGTATTTATAAATTTAAGGAAGGCAGATGAAATAAAGACTGTACGTTTATTTGCTTATGTTTATAGATTCTAATAACTGTATGATGTGTCCTGATGATTTCTATTCAAATGAGAGAAGAGATAAATGCATTTTGAAAGCCATAGAGTACCTTTCCTATGATGATCCCTTGGGAACCCTCCTGACGTGTGCTACTGTTACTTGTGCCATCATGCCTACCACTGTTCTACTGATCTTCATAAAATACAGAGAAACACCCATCGTCAAGGCCAACAGTCGTGAACTCAGCTACATGTTGCTGTCATCTCTATCTTTTGCATCGCTTAGTTCTTTAATCTTTATTGGACATCCTATAAAAGTAACTTGCATGATGCGACAACTGACAATTGCAGTAATATTTGTTTTTTGTATTGCCTGTGTTCTTGTCAAAACAATAATGGTGATCATAGCCTTTAAAGCTACTAAACCAACCAGTAGTCTGAAGAAGATTGTTGGCCCCAGATTGCCTTACACTATACTCTGTACCTGTTCACTACCACAGATCATTGCTTGTATTGTATGGCTTGTCATGTTTCCACCATTTCCTGAATATAATAAGAATTCTCAGTTTAAAAAAATTATTGTGGAGTGCAACGAAGGATCAGCCTTAATATTTTGGGGCATATTGGGATATATGTGGATTTTATCATTTCTCAGTTTTGCTGTAGCATTTCTTTCCAGAAACCTGCCTGCCAGTTTTAATGAGGCAAAACTTATCACATTCAGTATGCTAATGTTTGTTAGTGTTTGGTTGTCATTTATCCCAGCTTATCTGAGCACAAAGGGAAAGTACATGGTTGCCATAGAGGTATTTGCCATTTTATGTTCCAGTACAGGTCTGTTTGCTTGTCTTTTCATGCCAAAGTGTTATATTATTATTTGGAGACCAGACATTAATCGTAAAGAATATCTTTTGAGGAACACACACTCTTAAGTAATACACCAGAAAAAGTGTAATAAAGATATACACATATATATATATATATATATATATATATATATATTTATGGTAATTTCGATGACTGTTGCATCTAACAGCAGGATTGTTACAACTACTCAGGACTATTAAAATATGTGCATGTAAATTGTTTGCCATCAGTGAACTTATTTTTATTGTTAAAAATCAATACGCATTTTTGTGTTTTGCACATTTGTTTACCAGGAAACTCCACTTAATTCAGCTTTGACACTAGTCAGTTTATGAAATTTATTTACTTATTGTTTTTGATTATCAGCATAGTCTGACTGGGTACAAAAGCACATTTTCAGTGGGGACTTGGAAATAAAAGTATTACAATAGAATACTAATACATACTGAGAAACAGAGAAGAGTGCATTACATTACAAAGACCCAGATGTAGCTGCGGTAGAATACATTTGCAAAACAATTACATGATTAATAACAATTAAACATCTTGAAAATGTATATTGGAATGTGAACAATGTCATAGTAAACATTTCTTAGTTATAATAATGAAAGACCCCCCCAGAGACAGAGACTAATGAGTCTGAAATGGGAGCAGAGATTGGAGAAAAATAGTATGGATATAGATCAGTTAAGAGACAGAAGTGAAACGTAGACTAAAGCTGTATTACGCAAACGGCTTTTTGGAGGAGAGGTGATAAGGAGGTAAAGACTAGCAGTGGGATAACAGTGAGAGTGGATGTGGTAGGAAGGCTGTGATTTAGAGAGACTATATGGTAAGACTTGATAAGCTTATGGGGTGAGTGTGGGAAAGCAATGTTGAGATGGGTAGGTATAGACAAGAGAGAGAGTGAGAAGAGAGGAAAAGGTGGAGATAAA
>NC_056727.1:1254624285-1254644285 GCF_019279795.1 Protopterus annectens
ATAGATATAGATATATATATATATATATATATATATATATATATATATATATATATATATATATATATATATATATATATATATATATATATATATATATATATAGATATATATATATATAGATAGATATAGATATATAGCCCTACTACAGTTTATCGAAGTTTCAAAACTTTGAAGACCATAATGTCGAGACTGTATGATCAAAGTTTTGAAACTTCAAACACATTGCATTCAGATTGCCATAGGGCGTGACAATCTGGATTTGCTATTTTCCTTACTGTAGTGCAGTCTCGGAGTTGGTATATTTAAGTAGCAGGGGGGTGTGGGGAGCAGGGGGCTTGCCCCCCCTGCAAAAAGGTAAGTGTAACTGGTTTTGTTTTACTTTTTGTGTTTTTTTATTTTGAAATTTCAAAACTTCAGTCATATGGTCTTGGCTGTGAAGTTTTGAAACTTTTATAAACTGTAGTAGGTATATTTATATATATATATATATATATATATATATATATATATATATATATATATATATATATATAGTTTACACTGAAAACCTTGAAATTGCATTGGTCGACCAACATGTGATCCACTTGCAGCTTTCAAGTCGGTATAATATCGAAACCAAATGAATCGACTGCACTACAATGAACGGGTAGTGTGAGTCGAGCATTTGTGTTTGACTTTGTGCATGGGGATTGTGGTTCAGTGAGGAACTGGGAATTAGCTAATTTCCTCACTGAAGTGCGATCTTGGGGTTGGTATATTTAATGTGATTTTTGATTCTACTTACCTTTACTTTAAATATTATCACTTCCATGTCAAGTCTGATTCTTTCTTTCTTTCTTTGAGAAAAAAATCTCTGAATCAGTAATTTATCTTTTCAAAATACACCATGTTGTTTACTAAATTTAAAATTACAGTTTTGCATTTCCCATCTTAAAATCCAGTGCTGTCTTGTTCTCCTTTCGGAAAATCCCTCCTTGATATCATTACCATATCTTACATTATGCCCAGTTTCATTCCTTTCAAACTACAACATTCAATGCATTTCTTCTTCTTCTTTTTTTCTGTTAAGGTATATGACATCCCCACTTGGGGCCAGTAATCAAGGAACTGAATCCTCACCACTGACACTGGAGAGGGACGTTCACTTGGAATACATATGGATTCACTCAGTATTTCTAGATGCAGACTTCTCTGCATCAAGCACAATTTTCCTTAATAGCACACAAGGCACTCACAGCCCAGGATGTGGGTGTCTCTATCTGTCTCCCTACAGGTCCTGAATAAGACTCCCCACTGGAACAACTGTAGGGTTAAGTCCTCAACTGAGCCAAGTTCTCCAGCACCCTCTCTGTGAAACCAGTGCTTAGTGCCCCTGCTCCAAGTAGCTGACACACACATACTTTGAGATTTAATTTGCCCACGTGTATGTGCACACACACACACACACACACACACACACACACACACACACACACACACACACACACACACACACACACACACACGCACACACACACACACACACACACACACACACACACACACACACACACACACACACACACACACACACCTGGGAAAGGCTGGCACAGATTTACTAGCTATGCCACATTCTGTCCAGACTATAAGGTACTTTTACTGCCACCAGTCAGTTACTATAAGGCTTTTAAAAGGTTATCCAATTATACTGAGTGAAATTAATATTAATACAAATGGTAATGCTGACCAAACAACTAGGCTTTCAGGAGTGGCCAAAGTTATCACCAAATAAATACGCAAATACTCTCAAAGCTTAAATATTTTCTAAAAAGAGCCAGCCACAATGAAAAGTTTAAATATATTTAATAATAAATAATAAAATAACATGAAAATACTAAATATCTGTTTACAGTAAACACCAGAATTTCAACCTCAGGGAATATTAAAAATAACACAGATGGAAGGTTTCGCACAGTTATTGAAAAATAGTGTTTAGCTAGTCTCACTATCTATTTCTGATTGACTAAAAGAATCGCTGTTCCTACTTACTGACTAGAGCAATGCAAGATGGGTGATTGGTCCTTGTTGTCAGATCCAAGACAGAATACAGAATGCTCCAGAGACTTCAGTCTCCTCTAATATTAAAACATTATTTTTGTACAAAATGACATCTCATACATCTGGTCATCTGACACTGTTTCCTGCTCTATCCCCTTCATTGGAAGCTACCAGGGTTTAGCACTTTTGTGCTACAATGTACACACAGATAGAGCATTGCTTAGATGTGGTGCAGCTGCTGGAAGTCATAAAACGATAAACCATTCCACTCTTCCTACAGGAGCTACAACCTATTCTCTAGCACAGACATTGCATCTCTGGCTCCATTGAAAACTATGGGATAACATATTTATGGCTTAACCCATGAAGTAATTTAATTTCAAGAATATTTTTTCCAAAGTTAGGAGGATTAACCTGTTCTCTCCTAGTATATGGTGTTACAACATACACATTTAAACCGTTACAATGATGCATGCTGATTTATTTTCCTTCCAGTAGGGTGCAATGTTGATACATTTTAACAAAAGCAAACCTCACAAATACATTTTCAGCACAAGCATCTGTGCAAATCATTTTTTTTTATTTTTTTCTGTACAAATCAGTTTGATATACAAATGACAAATAATTATTTACTAAATTCCAGCTAGCTGGGCTAGCATATGTTACACATCCACTGCCCTACTTCTCCTGACATGGCTGGCAGTGCCTTCCCTGCAGTACCTATCACATATAATGAGTACCCTATTTTTCCACAGAATTCCTACTTGTCCCATATGCATTTCACATACAGTAAAACAAAACATGCCTTCCTATAAAAAAATTGAGCATTAGAGCAATGACTATATTGGCTGTATTATCCATTAGCATTTATTTCATCATTATTCTGTTTTCTTCTCCATCTTAATGGTGGAACATTAAGGTGCATGATTTAGACAAAATTTTTTGGAAGAAATGGAAAACTATGGCTGTAATTCATTAAGGTACCACTACATGTACATCTCAATGTACATGTTGCGAAATCTTTTTCTGGTTTAACAACCACCCTAACATGGTGCTGCGCAGCAGGACCGGCCTTTGGTCAATTGGTGCCCTAGGCAAAATGCTCCACAATGCCCCCCCAACATCACCCTATGCCCCCATCCTGGTCTACCTACACCATCCAGATTACTGAAAAGTGCCCTTTATAGACCAGCACCCTAGGCAGACACCTAGTTGGCCTATGCCTAAGGCCAGCTATGCTGCACAGTGCTCTAGCATATCTCTTGATGTACACAGGAAGTCAGACACATATCAAGTAATTGAAGAAATCTCAAGGCCGTGTAGATCAGCATGGATGTCCCCACTACATGTTCAGCCACCTGCCATGACTGTGGTACAGTGATCAGTGGTGGGGGAACCACTAGACACCAGGGGTATCATATACGTAAGTGACTTATTGGCACCAATAGCATTACAGTGATGGGGGGACCACTTGGCACCAGGGATTTCATATACCTAAGTGTTGTAATGACACTGACATTACTATGGGAACTATGGAATGAGGGGAATCACTAGACATCAGGGATTACTGTAAATTGTAAGTATCCTAATGGCACCAAAAGCAGTATACAGATCAAGGGGTGGGGAGAACCACTAGTCACCAGGGATACACTGACAACTGCATTACTTAAACATCAGGGTGGAAATTCGGAGTGAAGGACTGTGGGAAGGCAGATGGTCAGGGACAGCTACTGGGTCTGTGGTATGTGCTCATGTTTTGTGTATTTGTATGTGTGAGTGTCAGAGTGACTGTGGGTGGGATACCAATGCCTACATGAGCAACAGAGTTTACTGTCATGAAGTGCAGGTTGTCACAATAGTAAATGCAGTTCAAAGATATGCAAATTAGATGATAATGAGATCTTATCTTGCTGTGGCTAACATGTCTCTGAATCACACTTTAGCATACTGTGGGAGCAGGGTCTTTTCAGTATAAGATGTATGGCTTGTGCAGGTCCTTTAATAAATCTTTGGATATGTTTTTTGTAATCTGCAGTTTTACATATTTGGATTAATATAAACACAGAATTATGAAAGGTATTGCTGTCTCGTATATCATGTGTCCACTGAAAATATGACTTTTAAAATCATGTAACAAAACTGTTAAG
This sequence comes from Protopterus annectens, assembly GCF_019279795.1. Lineage (NCBI taxonomy): Eukaryota > Metazoa > Chordata > Ceratodontiformes > Protopteridae > Protopterus > Protopterus annectens. The sequence goes on from NC_056727.1 coordinate 1,254,628,473, forward strand.
TAAATTAAAATAGTGAACACCCGTGTATTTGTTATGAGTCTTTCTTTAGTTTGTCATAATAAAATCCTAGATTTGCCTGTTTCATTTTCAGTAACACTAAGGAGTTGTTGATTCATACAGTGAGCAATTTGCTTTGAAATCAATAATATTCTACTGGTTCATCAAACATAATCTGAAAGTCTTTTTAAACAGTATGCATGAATGCCATTGACAGCACCTCCTCTTTTATGACAGTGATTCACCTGTGTCATGGAAGAGGGTGTGATACTATAATCATGCACTAAATAGCTTCTGCTCAGTAAATCATACCTCATAGTGTAGTGATGACTATCCTCCCTTCCCTCATCTTGATGAAAATAAAAGAAAATGGTTTGTCATAAACTATTACCTGATATTATAATATTATCCACTGTAATGGTAGCACTCCATGCATTCCAGGTTACTATGCCTATCCTACATTTAGACGCGCCAACAATTTTGGAGGACAGTCTGTGTTTAATTGTAACCCCAATATCTCTCACAAGTTATCGCATAATAGAAATTCTGCTGCTGGCCAAACTCTTATTTACACTCAATAAAATGAATTATCACATTATAACCAATTATAGATTTCTATATTTGACTCCTTCAGGGCATGGCATTAACTAATAAGAAAAGTAAAACGGTTGATCTTAACACCTTTCTGATAGGTGCACTCAACTATATGCACAGAAATTGTAAAACATTTGCAACCACAAATATGCCCATAGATTTTGGATTTTGTAAATGCCAATACACATGACCAGATTGTCCGCACATTCCTCATAGGCATTGATTTTCTTGATCATTTCATAGGTTCCTAGGTTCAAAGGTAAGTACTTGGCTAGCTGCCCTAGTGGGCCATTTTCAGCCTAGCCAATTTCCCTTTTTGTGCTCAAAATAACCTTTTCCGTTTGGTTATAGACTGGCCTTACCCATCCCATGGTCGATAATTATATATTACCCCTAATGAGAATAACTGGGATAATACCATGGTTAACATGAGGGGACCCATACATCAGATAAAGCATTCAGGAGCTGCATTTGTGCATTAGTAGTACAGGGGGCAGTCTTGAGGTAAATTTTCTATTTCCCATCCATAGATCTAAGTTGCGCTTGAAAATCGACAGGCATGAACTCTGTTTTATGGAAATGGGGAGGCTATTCCACAGCAGCAGTATCTTCTGTGAATTAAGCCTGTCCCTTCAAACTGTTCTGTTGATGTTGTAGAGGAGGTTTAGATCCTTAGATTGAGTATTTTTGATGACATTTGACTAGCTGATGTGCAGGAAATCCATCAGTATTGTCTCAGAGGATGTCTTCTATGCCAGACACAGATCACCTTTTAACAGTCTATAGAATGCCAAGTATAGTGACAAAGCTTTGCACATGCCCATGTAGGACATGTTGTTTAAGCCTTGTATCATTTTAGTAAGGTATCTCTGTGGATGTTCCGGTTGTTGCATATGTCTGGATATTTACATGCCAAAGGAGGCATTCTATTTAATGCCCCTTTTTACTGAGGCCTAAGCAAAGGGAGACAATAACATCCCTATATCTAGACACAAACATTTTTTCATAAGCTCTACAGTATAGAAGGACCTTCTTACAACAATAGACAGATGTTGGTTAAATTTTAGGTCAATGTCCACATAAGTTCCAAAATCCCAAACAACTAGGTCAACTCGTATGGGTGCATTGCCAATGTGGTAGTTCTTTGGGGTAAATGACTTTCCAAAAGATACAATAATGCATTTTCAGGCAATTTGTTTCAGTCCATGATGCTGCAATCAGTTATTTATCTGAGACAAACCTTCATGCAGGATTGCTAAGTCATTTGGCGATTCAATCACAGATCCTAGCTTGCAGTTGTCTGCAGACTTAATTATCCAGAGCCCATTAGTATTGCATTTTACTTCAGAAAAGTAGATGTCAAACAGGAGAGGTCCATGCAGAGAACGCTGGGGGACTGATCTCTTTGTGGAAGTGACTTCCCTTATTTTGATTATCTGCCTCCTTATGTGTGAGCCATTTGGCAAAACAGTGGGTGACATAGGCATTTATTCCCAGTTTATTTAGCTTTTCTCCTGTGTCTGAGTGGGAAATTGTGTTAAAAGTTTTGGCCAAGTTGAAGTATGCGGTGTGTAGTGTTTTGTCTTCATCCATTGCTTTGGTGATCTTTTTAAAAAAATCTACCAACATGAGTAAGCGTGACTTGCCCTTGACAATTCCAAATATAGCTAGGTCTAGTGTTTTGATGTTCTCTATGTCCTGACTAATTAATTCCATGATAAGTCTTTCAATGACTTTGCACATGAGACTTGATCAGACCTATAGGTCTGTAATTGCCTGGGTCTGTGGAAGGTCCTCTTTTATGCAGAGGAATGACTGTAGCTGTTCCCTATTTACTTGGTACAAAACCTGCATGTAGGCTTAAATTGAACATTTTGTTAAGAGTATGGCTAGATGACACTTCATGCTATTTAAGATGCATCCAGGGATATTGTCAGGACCCAACAATACATAATTTTTAGCTTTTGATAGCACTTTTAGGATTACACCATTTGTTACTCTGTCACTAGTCAAATCTGACCATCTCATTGGGATCTTCTTTTTAAAAACTTGCTTTGCAGAGCCAAACTACTCCTTTACATGTAGGTAGTAGCCCCAAAACAATTATTTACTGTTTACTTATCTTACCAATAACCGCAAGCTGTATAGCTCCACAGTGCACCTTGCAACTGTTAGAGAAAAATGTATCTCTCATGATTATTCTTCACAAAATGCATATTAACTTACAATTTCTTCACAAACATGTTTGATGAATTATTTAATATTTGTTCATGTTAAAAATGATATGTAGTATAGATGCATTGTTATGCAAACCACAAATACTTATTGTAGTTCTGAGTGTTTCACATCTGCATTCTAATATCAAGCTGCAAGTTTATTAAACGATGACTGAATGTAAAAAGAAAATAGCGCTGAAGGGGTTTGTTATAAAGACTGGTTTCTGAAAGCAAGAAAGAACACACTGTATGCAAGCTCTGACTTTCCCAGACTGGGATGGATAGTTACAAGGAATGTTGGGGAGTCAGAATGTACTGGTACTAAAATATACAAGGTCAGGAAACAAGACTGCTTAACAAGCCAGGTGGCCCGTGTTTTTCTAAAATATTATTGGTACTAAAAAACATGATTGTTCACGTGCATTAAGCGAGAAGCACAAGAGTCTGTAGAAATCCTATTTGACCACGTCAGTATTCTGCATGCATGTTACTGATAAGAAATTAAATAAAGAGTGTGTATTTTTGCTGCTTGGAGAGACTGACTTTAAAATTGTGTAGATAGTCTCCCAGCACTGACGTATGTGGATTTTATAATAAAAAGAAAATGTTTTGCACATCCTGAAGAGTTATTCTTGACTCAAGACTAAAAGGTAATTAATGTTATTTATGTACTTTTTAAACTGCACTTTAACATTTGGTGCCATGCTTGGATTCTGAACTTTGATCTTGCTGCGGAACACTGTGGAATGAATTATAAAGGGTCCAGCACAGAAAGTTCTTCTGTGAATTCCACACTGTTTTGTATGGAATGGTCAGAACTAGGACCCTTAACTATTCAGGGTGTGCAGACAGAAATTTGCTTGTTTGCTGTATGTAAAAGTAATAACGGGCGGTTCCCACAAGTCTTAACAAAAAGTTTATTAATTTATATAAAATGAACACAAGGAGGTGCATTGTGTTGAGGGCGGTACCCTCAAGGTTATAGTGGGCAGATCCCACAGCAATTGAGGACAAATTGTTATTGTATATGTATATATAAATATATATATATATATATATATATATATATATATATATATATATATATATATATATATATATATATATATATATATATATATATATATATGAGACAATTTAACACAAGAAGGCTCCTTGTGTCGAGGGTAGTACCCTCAGGAAAAAAAAAAGGTAAGAGGTATGACTGTTTGCTTTCTGCTGCTTTCATGTTCATAGGTTCATAGGTAGGTACTAGGCTATCTGCCCGAGGGCATTTATAAGCCTAGCCAGAGTGTGTCGACTTTCGCTGCCCCATTGATTAATTAACTGATCCTCTGTCAAGCAGAGCCAATGAAGTGATCCCAGGGGTGTATTTTCTGTTACCCATCCACTCGTCAAGGTTTCTCTTGAAGAGAGTTAGTGAGGTGCTCTACCTGATGTAATTTGGAATTTTGTTCCAAAGCATGGGTAGTCTCTGTGACAGGAATCTATCTCTCCAGCATGTTCTATTTATTGTTATGGTGAGGTTTAGCTCACTAGAGCTCATGGCTTGCAGTGACTTGGATTTTTTTAGGTGGAGCATGTCCATCAATTCTGAGTTGGACATGGCTTTGTAAGTCAGGCAGTGATCACCTCTGAGTAAGCGATATGCCACTGAGTACAGCCGGAGTTTTTTCAGTCGGGCTGCATAGGACATATGTTTAAGGCCAGTAATCCTCTTGGTGAGGTACTTTTGTGGTCTTTCCAGCTGTTGGAAGTGTCTTGTGAGGTACATCCCAAATGGGGCATTGTTCTCTATGATGGGTCTAATGAGTGACGAGTAAAGGGGCACTATAACCTCTTTATTTCTAGATGCGAACCCTTTAGTAATTAAATGGGCTACATAGAAGGATTTTCTAACCACTTTCGCAATATGATTGTCAAAGGAGAAATTACTATCTACCTGGGTCCCCAGATCTCTCATTACCTCTTCTGTATTATGGGGGCTGCCACCTATGTGGTAATTCGTGGGTGTTTTGTTTTTCCCAAATGGGATGACTATGCATTTTTTGGCATTTAGCTTGAGGCCATGACTTTGACACCAGGTGTCCGTCTCAGTAAGGCCCTTTTGGAGGATGTCCATGTCAGCCGGAGGGTCAATTATGGCTCCCAGTTTGCAGTCATCGGCGAACTTGGTTAGCCATAGTCCTCCTGTGTTTGCCTGTACTTCTGAGAATTATATGCCAAACAGTAGGGGTCCCAGGACCGAGCCTTGCGGGACACCACTTGTGACTGGTTTAGAGTCGGACCTGGAGCCCGCTATTCTTACCATGCGAGTTCTGTCTGTAAGCCAGTTGGCAACCCACCTCGTGACGTTGGGGTTTATGCTCAGGCTGGTGAGTTTGTCTGTAATACCTGAGAGGGGAATGATGTCGAAAGCTTTTGCAAGGTCAAGGTAGGCTGTGTGAACCACCTTTCCCTCGTCTATGGCCTTGGTGACTATCTCGAAGAAGTCAACCAGGTTTTGTAGGCATGATTTGCCCTTAACAAAGCTGAACTGGGTCGAGTGAAGTGTTTGGAGGTTCCCAATGTCTTTGTTAATGAGTTCCATGATGATGCACTCCATAGCCTTGCAGACCAGGCTAGTCAGGCTTATGGGGCGATATTTACCAGGGTCAGTTGTGGCCCCTCCTTTGTGGAGAGGAATAACTGTTGCTGTGCACCATTCTATAGGCACATAGCCTGTGGAGAGGCTGAGGTTGAACAGCATGTTTAGGTGGGGGGTTAGTTCATTCTGTAGTTCATGCAAGACGCAGCCTGGGACACCATCTGGTCCCATTGACGCTGTGTTTTTGGCTTTTGAAAGGGCTGTTTTCACCTGTGCGTCTATGATTTTTGGGACACTACACTTTTCCGGTATTGTTGTGGGCCCTTTTGGAGGTGGAGGGAGGGTGAAGTTTGCACTGAATCTATCTGCCAGGATGTTGGCAATATCAGTAGGTTCAGTATATTTTGTGCTATTTTGCACTAGTTCAGTGCATATTTGCTAGTTGCCACTTAGAGTCTTAACATAGCTAGAGAAGGCTTTGTGGTTATCTTTTGAATCCTTGGCTATTTACTTTCAAAGTTAGCCTTGGATGATTTCATGAGGGACCTTAGTTTCTTACTGATACTGATCAGGGATGTCTTTCCTTCTTGGGATTTGCTTTTTTTCTGAACTAGTTTCCTCCTTCTATTGTATAGCCTGTTTATTGCAGGGGTCCACCAAACTGGTTTCCTTCTCTTAGAGAAGTGGGTCTTGGTTTTGCTAGGGATGGCATGATCCATGCATCCTTGTAGGTGCTCATAGAGTGCATTTGTAAAGGTTTCTGCATCTTGGGCAGTGTTATCCTTTAGCATGTGGGCTGTGAAATTTACCAACTCTGTCTTAAGTAAGGTGAAGTTTGCTTTAGAAAAGTTTTTTACTGTGGTTTCCTTAGTTGGGGTTGGTGGTGGGGTATGGACATCCAGAGTGAGTAGTTTATGGTCTGATCTAACCAGTGACGGGTTGACCTCCAGTGTGGAACACATGTCGCCCATGTTGGTGATGACCAGATCCAATATGTTTTCACCTCTGGTAGGGGAATTTATCAGCTGATCCAGGGCATTTGAGTTGATGAATTCCAAGAAGCGCTGGGCCTGGGAATTTGTACTCGAGTAGTTTTCCCAGTGAATGATAGGGTAATTGAAATTGCCCAATATCAGGGTGTTCGGTAGGACCTTCATGTTTTCCATTGTCTCCAGAAAAGTGAAGTGGTGGTCCTGGGTCATGGAGGGTGATCTGTAGCAGGCCACAATTTGCATTGCAGATTTGCCCGATGTTAGTTGCATATGGATGATCTCAGAGGTATCCTGCTGCGCCACTAACCTGGAGATGTAGGTATCCTTGATGAATATGATATGGTATGAGTTGAAGCCCGGTAGTGCTGGCGTGCTCTCTGGAGCCTTGAACCAAGTTTCAGTTACTGCACAGGTGTCGACCTTCTCCATACTGAGGAGTGCTTCGACCATGTGCATTTTGAGATTTAAACTCCTGGCGTTGAGTAGCATAACCCTCAGTTTTTTGTTAATTGTGCTGTTTGTGGAGGTGGGTTTGAGTTTTGAGCCTTGCCTAAAAAAAAGGCACTATGGGGGCAGCAAGAGCCTTGGCCAATATTCAAAAGCCTAGGGGTGACAGGTGCAAGCCATCTCTTGCAAAGCAATGCGGCTTGTCAAGCATGTTGTCCCAGGCTGACAGACACTGGATCCCCTTTGAATGACACCAGAAGCTTAGCCAATTGTTGAAATTGATTATTTTTCGTTATACTGAGGTATCATTCTTGGTGAGGGCAGGATGCTACTCAGGGTCAGGGTCATACCACCTTGGGCTGCATGATCAGAGAGCTCTTCCATGTCTCTTTTCATGTAGTCCAGGGAGGTACATCTCAGGTCATTCACACCAACATGAACAATGACAGAGTCATATTTGTACTTGTTCTGGCGTGACCTGAGTGCTTGTGTTATGTGGTGGATTCTGGCTCCCAACAGGCAGCTAACAGTCACCTTCTGCTTGTCCAGCCTAGTGAGTGGGACGTCAGTGTGCCTGACTATAGAGTTACCTATTACTAGTGTGTTAGGTATGTTATTTCGCCTTAAGGGCTGTGATGGTACGGCACACTGATTTTGTGTTTTATGCTTTGTCTGGTTTGGGACGGGAAGTGCAAGTTGTTTGGGTGTCTGCTCTGGAGGTCTCTGATGCTTTTGCAGGTTTTTATTTAGAGCCTCCAAGTATGGTTTTATGTATATATGTGTATTTTTTGCCAGTGCTGTTTTAGTAGGTCTGTGTGTGGCTGGAAGTGTGGTGCAAGTGTTAACCTTCTCCTCCTGACTGTCTGTTCCAGTCTTGGGTGGACACAGCTTAGCTTCCAGTTTGGCTGTATAATTGCATCGCTTGCATATGTTAGTGTTTTGTGGTCGGAGGAGAGGGTTGTCTGTGTACATGAGGCAGTTGTAACATTGCCTCAGGATACTCAGATTCACCAGATGGACTGGAGAGTGCACCTGAAGTTGCCCTTTGGTCATGCCTGAATAGTAGGGTGAGCTGCTTAGTCGCTTGGTTGGTGAGGGGTGAATAAAGAGCCTTGCCCTGCTGGGAAATCAGTGTTGGGGTATATTAATGCTTGCTATTAGGTCTGAGCAAGTGCTGGGCTGTAAGATGCTTTTTGAGTGCTTAGGTTGAGAGTTTGACTAGTTTCAAGGGAAAAACTGAAGAGGAGACTTAGTGGAACTGGGAATAATTTAACTGTAGCTAACCAACACTGCCCGGTGCGCAAAACTGTGCAAACGTGGTTTTTATAGCAGGGAAATGAAAGAGATAGAAATTAGCCCAAAATGGCCAATAAACTACTAACTTCTGGGCTGAAACCACTCCTCCAGGGGCAGATAGGTTGCTCAAAGCCCCCCTTTCTCACAGGTGAACAGAGAAACTTCCCTCTATCCAGGTAAGGTATGGGCAACTCAGAAACTAGTATCACAGCCTTGAATTCAGCACTAGCCTGAAAACTGGACTATACTAGCTTAGAAAGGTGGCCATTTTTTTTTGTTTGTTTTTTTGAAAAGATAAGGCAAAAAACGTAAAAAATACACTTAAAAACAGCTTTAAAAGACTACAAACAGTCTGAAAAGGCTATCACACTTTAGTGTGTAGCCTACAACAGTTAAACAAATTCTTTAAACAAAAAACAACTTTTTGAAAGTGCAGGCAGTCAATTAAGTACAATATGTGAAAAAGAACAAGCTTTTAAATCACAATAAATGCTGGAAAATCTGCGTTTAGGTGGAAAACAGTTAATTACAACAAGAAAGTACAGAAAACTGATAATTAATCACTTCAAAGTCTCTCATCTAAGCTAGAAGGCTTGTATCAGTTTAAGGCTTTCTAGTGCTACCCAGTAGGTTAGTTACAGGAAAGATGGGAAACAAGCGCAGATGTGCCCCAGGATTCATGAAGCTCGGCGCAAGGCCGGAGTAAGGCTTGCGCTGGACGTGCGGCGTATAAATGGAGTAGTAGCGCCATATGCATATTAATGAAGGCACGCAGCCGCCACAGCCACGTGCATAGGAAACATGCGCGAGTGCATGGGGCGTATCGAAGTTGCGCACGGAGGCATGTCAATGTCGGCTGTCGATGAGCAACCTAAACTGCTGAATATTATATTCTGCCTGCAATAGTAATTGCACCTATCAGTGTCCATGGATACTGAAACATATGCAAAGCATACAAGATAGTTCCTGTGAACAGAAAATGAATAAGCAAACACAAATGCACAGTAGGGAATAACTTGTACCTAACCCCTGAACAAATGACATGGAAAACTGTGTGCCCGTAGTCCAATGTAGTGTAGATAGCTATACCATGTGGAAGTGAAACGCATCATATGTTAGCGCACTGCCAGTAGGTACGTCCAGCCCAATGGAGAGGGTCACCAGCTGACCCATAATGTGAGGGAAGATACATAGCTGGGCAGATGTGTCCATAACAAAATATACGAGGAGAAATGTAGATATATTTAGCGACCATATGTCCAAATCATATCCCACAAGGCATGTAATAGTCACATACAAAAGGTATGTCCGCATTTCACATACCAAATGTGATAGGAAATAGAATACGCATGTAAACGAAACAGAAGGAGCATATAAACAGCTACAACAATAAGGACACATGTAGGCCAAAAAAGAACAGTATGATTCATAACGTCAACTAAGATTACCACCTGTCCCAGTTTGCGAGCGACATTCCCTCTGTGGGCAGATGTGTCCTGACACAAACTTGTAAAAATGGCAAATGTTCAGAGATTATAGGACATAATTATTCCTTAGATGTTATGTAATAGTTGCATTAAACAGTTTCTCTGTATGTATATTACATAAATGTCATAAGAAACAGAATAAGCCACCAAAATGCTAGAAGAATAAGCTTAGATATAAGCAAGAATTGTAAGTTCTATCTGCCGAACTGACCGTGGGTATGTGTCGGCCTGTAAAATGTGATGTGCTCACCGCAAATGTCACACTGTGGCCAATTGGAAAGGTGGAAACCCTACCGTCGACTGTGGGGAGGCATTGTCCACAACAGTCAGATATGTGTAAGGAATAGCTTGGACATAGCAAAAGGTGCCATCCTACCAATGAGTACAACAGGCTGGCAAAATCCGGAAGTCAGCGGTATAAGTCGAACTTGTATGTGACACAGTCAAATGGGTAGTACCCGGGTATACCAACCAAGTAATGAAAGTTAAGTATGGGTGTGTACCTATGTGCGTGAGGTATAGCATGTGGAAAGCAAACATGGCAGGGTAGTCCACACAACCATAAAGGTACCTGACACATGTAGGGTATTCAGTGTGTTACTCTGGCCGTGTCATGGGCCAACAACCAAAGTAGTGATCTATGGGGTGTGAGGAATTTGCGTGTGAGGGGTGGATGGGTAATGGTAAAATCCTCCAAGGTGATACTGTGTCGTAGGCAGAAAAGGTGAATCGGAGGTGTACGAGGGTGCAGCGGGTGAAACTGAAAGAAACACAAACACGTGTAGAAACAGCTGCAAGACAAGCAGACAGGCCATAGTGTAGAACACAATCCCACAAACATATGAATATGGAAATGTGCGATACAAATGTATAGATATGTCACCATCACATACCCACAGATTGGTCCTGATGGAACTGGCCATAACAAATGCAACACACCTGGATGCATAATGGCCTACCCAGCATCCCCTCCACATCACACAACCCGCTCCCGTACCAGAACGTCCACTAAATCCAGCCGTACTTGGCCTACTGGTTCGTTGCAGACACAGCTACACATAGTGACCCCTACGCATATGTAGTAGGTAGTGTCACCCTAGGCAGTTTCAGGATTGCAAACCATGTATCCCTTGCATGTAAAACCCCCTGCACATTTTCGTAAAGCCACAAAAATCTTTGGAATCTGTCTTGTTTTGGTCTTGTCAAATTTTTGGGATATCCCTCATGGGATAACTAACCTGTGTAAATAGTAGAATGGGTATGAAGACACGATGTCCAATCTTGTAGATATCTGGACACAAGTCAGAATGTGCAGTAGAGGTCCATGACACTGTCCAGCCTGAAGTGGTCATGCATAATCTACTACCCAGGATAAAACACCTTCCCGTGACGCACGTGTCCTGACACGAATAGGCGGGAGAATATATTGCACACATTCGCATAGTGGCAAACAGCATAAGGGTGATGAAGACACTGACATAAACAGGATAATCCTGATCAAGTGTGAGGGACACTTACTGTGTGCAGGCATGACCGATCATACCTGTCAACCTGTGTGAGCAAGATATCTGGACAGAGCCGTGAATAAATGTGAGACAAAGGCCCAAAAGTAGGGACAATTTGTAAAGATAGCTCTTAGAAACATAGAAATCTGATAGAATAACAGTTTACACATTGGCATTAATGTCCTGAAGAGTATGAAAAGTCTGAAACCCAACTGTCTGTCATCATGTTCCGACTTCAGTCGTTAATGATTAGCTACTGCTGTGCCAGAACACAACAGCATATTACAGAGGTCAGTAGTCCGTACATATTTACAGTAACAACCTTTCACATTTGTGAAATGTACAACTGCATACCTGTAGTCACTTCATGTCCAAAATAATAATCCCCGTATGACTGAATACAGGAAATAGTCAAATGTGAATGGGAACACCCCTCACCATGGAGTATGGACTATAACAACCCCACCCATAATATGTTTTGCCAACAGAATAAGCTGCTGATAGGTGCCCAAACACCTGTGTCTGTAAACACAGGTAAAAATTCATAATAGGGAGAAACTCCCTGCCCATGTGCTTTGTCTGACATTTGAACTCAGCCAGGGAAGTTCCATTCACCAGGCGGACAAGCCTAAACCCAGATCACTATACGAACACCCTGACAATCAAAGACCTGTATGTGCCAGGACTATAAGCCTTGGTGTTCTGCATATCCTTGGAGTGATTAACAATGCAGCTGGGGTCCACAGCAGTAGGCAATAGGGAATGTATAATATGTAGTACCGCATTTTTCCCAGCAGGAGAACGGATGCCTGTGTTGTAAGTGAAGCGGTGAGGCATATGTTGATGTAGCTAAGTACTATGGGTATGCATATCAATGAGGCAGAACACCAATAGAATAGTGGTTCCGGCATCCGGCCAACGTGAATGCAGTCCCGGTTGAACTACAAACACAGCACATATAAGTTTAAAGTGTAATGAATGCGTGTGTGCTGTGAACACATTTAAATATGTAAAGGTGAACGTGTGTTTCGCATTTGTCCGTAAACCGGAATACAGATGTGTAACTGTTATGGTCACAATTAGGAAAGGCCACGTAAGCACAAATATTTATTAAACATATGTAACCCACAATAAGGATATGCAAGTGCACCTGCGCGTGTGTAATCCGCTCACAGCATAGGAAATGATTGCTGTTTTCTCCACGTTATATATATATATGGCTCATACCTGTTAACCCCGTAAAGTAAGAAACTGGACAAAGCCATGAAAACAACTGGTACAAATAGGAACAATTCTCAAATATTGCCCTAACAAACATAGAAAGTGGATAGAATAACAGGTGTTTCACTAGCATGGATTCTCTGAAGGGTATGAAGTCGTAACCTCAAATGCTTGTCATTATTTTCCAACGTCAGTCTTTAATGATATGCCACTAATTTGCCAGATAGCCACAAGGTTATGAAAAACAGACCAAAGATAAGAGGCAAACATCTGTACATTCTGCGAAAATCTGTACAGTTGAAAGGTATGATATGGAAATATATATCTGTGTATACACATATAGCCACAGACTTAAACCAAAGAAATTTATGAAATGAGGAATGTACAGACATATATGGACATATGTATATATGTACATATATATATATCTATACACACAATACATTAATAGATATATACACAACAAACAAACATATGTTCTTGTAGATATAACACATGTACATAAATAGGTCACGGTATAGCTATTATGGCTAGACAGACAGACATGCATGAAAGGTGAATACACTGCTGCTTTCCAAACCATTGCCTGGAAAGTACCAGTGTGACAGACCTGCAAGCTCTACACTTTAAACATGGATATAGGTGTCCTTTGCAGGACCCCAAAAATTGATCCCGTACTAAGTGTGTACAATAATCATCAACGCAAAGGAGTCACAGCTGCAACTACGATATAGCTGTACATGCAACAGTAGCAGGTGCAAGGGTAATAACACATGGGTCGATAGAATGTATGATGTACGACCTGATATCCGGAGAGTGGAGAGTGCTTAGAAGTGTCTTCATACTTTATTATCGCTCACATTAAATATGTCTAATGAGTACTGTGGAGGGGTGCCATGTACGGGAATCATGGGTATGCAGAAATGGGCCTAGGTGTTGGTTGGCACAGCTTTATTAGGTCCATCCCATGGGAGTGATCAATATACCTATGTGGGTATAGCACACGCCTATATTCTCCAAAAAGGTTGAACCCATCTACTGGATATTGTGTAAACCATTGGGGGATGACATAGGGACTTATATCAGTGTCTTGTAGGTGATTATCATGGATGGACATGCGTATGACCAAGATGGTAACCATACCTTCCAACCTTTCAGAATAAGACAGCTGGACAAAGGCATAGTACATGAAATACAAATAGGGACTATATTAAATATACCCCAGACAAAGTCAGAACGTTGATGGAATAATGGCGTAGTCAGGAGTACGAATGTTATGAGGGTTATTAATCATGAAATACAAATGTCAGTCATTATTATCTAACTTCACAGTCCGTAATGCCTTGCCAGTAATTTACCAGAAAGGCACATTATTATAAAAAAAGTAACAAATTCATAGGTCAAACCTTGGGACATTTACCCATAATGTGTACAGGTGAGAGGTATGAAGGTAACCCGTCCTAAATAAATGTACAGAACTAGTGATACTAGGTGGACAGGTGTGAAGAAAGACGTCAGGACAAATGACAAAACATGTACAAGTCAAAAGCATGTACCTCAACAAATGTGAATGACAATGTATGCCCTGTGAAAGTCAATGTGGAAGGTTAATAAAATCAAATGAAATGTGTCCCTCAGGGTGTCATGCAGTGTCCCCGATACAGTGTCCAGTCCCCCATACTCGCACGTGAGTTCTGCCACTGACGGTAAGTGCAAATACCGACGAACACATAAGGTACATGATAGAATAATAAGTGTGGATAAGCACCTGTTGGCCTTTGTGAGGAATACAACCCTCTGGGTGGGTGTGTCCTGCAATAGGAATGTAATGGCATCTGGCCTGTGATGCCGCCATATATTGTGTGTATTGGTGTAAGAAAATGATATCCTGTATCAGAAACAGATACATGTCAGAGGAAACAGTATTATCGACTGCAAGATAACTCAGAAGGTATGAAAAGCGCTGCAGTAGGAAGTTCAGTATTGACCGCAGGTATGTGCTGACATGTCAAATGACACAGCAGTCTATATAAAGTGCCTATAGGGCTGTCACCTTTACAAATTATGACAGTGGGAGCTGCTCTGTAGAAATGCCAGACATAGCAGGTCACAACATACCCACAGCCATGCATACACCACAAATAGACATAGCACACAGCAAAGCCTAGGCCATGATACACGAAGTCTCTGGTGTGTACGAGTAGAGTGAGAGTAGAGCAAGGAAAGATGTCTGCCAAGCTATTCAGCAAACTCCTGTAGGGGCGTGTAAGACCACCCGTAACACGAACGTTGCATGGACAATGTTGGGATATGCAACATACCCCATTTGTATGTGAAAGCTATGCAAATGATGTAAATATGCGATACCTGAAACAGTAAGCTGTCCATGCAAGAGCAGAGTTATGTGCAGAAATGTACCCGGATGTTAAGCGAGTAACGTTCTGCACGTTGCTAAATGGAGCAATGACAGCTGCAAATACAGTATGAATACAGTCGAAGAAGCATGCCAATGTCCAAATATAAGGCCAGTGGCATTATTGTCCATTGGATATCAATAAAACTGTAGTTGTCCTCCCCCGATCTCCGGTGTGGAAGTGTAGCGCAGCGGCACGAGAACGCGCTGCGCTTCAAAACAAGTCAAATATGTATAATATACATACAAAATGTAGGTTTAGTTAGATGTTAGTATGCCATGCAGATGAATGGCAAGCTGGAGACAACATGGCTACTGCGTACTGGTTGTTATGTGTGGAAGTGCTCTCTCAGAGATGTAACCAAGCATTTGTAGGCAATCTTATGCAAGTGAGGCTGAGGATAGTGAATCACAATATGTCATGCCATATGGGCCAAGCCTCTACAGTGTAGTGTAGGATAAGGGGACTATTAGAGTAGAAGATAGGTGACAACATGAGTGTGTATGTATAAAACACTGTAATCTTACCGGAGCAGTGTCACATGTTTGCTGTCAGTACTCATCAGTGTAAGAGGCGTGTTATGATCTATCCTGGGGAAAGTCAGGAGACTGACGGTGTATGCCATGGATACCACCGATGTTTCCTGCAAACCTGCCTACAGTGTGTCCGTGCCTGTGCATGCCAGTAAGCCCGAGTAAGCATGTGTGTGCGTGTGTCAGCCCGTGTGCGCGTTGAAGAATGAGTAGGCTAGTGTACGAATGTTGAAGCCCATGTAATGTCGTGTATGCCAGTGTACGCATTTGTAAGCATGTATAAATGTGTACTACACACATCACACATGTACTGCACACTCAGAAACACATGCTACCAATACTACACATCAGTGAAATGGCACATGGATGGAGAATACATTATCAGAATTAACAGTGCTGTAAACTATGCTACATTGATGGTCATAGCTGCAATGCATCATACCTGCTGATATAGAAGGATATCACACTTTGTGTTAACAACATTCTA
Organism: Protopterus annectens; assembly: GCF_019279795.1. Lineage (NCBI taxonomy): Eukaryota > Metazoa > Chordata > Ceratodontiformes > Protopteridae > Protopterus > Protopterus annectens. The sequence continues at coordinate 1,254,644,249 of NC_056727.1, forward strand.
ACATCAATACAGTGGTATAAAGCCACCGTGTGCATCA